>NW_019154043.1:900000-1183747 GCF_001653235.2 Pochonia chlamydosporia 170 | reverse complement strand
TAGCTAAAGAGGCAAGGCCGTCTATATAAGGTCCACGCATCAGCATCAATCTGCGGTCACGGCTTGTAAACCGGCGCGGTGGTTATGGGTACTTATGGCCAATCCCAATAGGCATCACACGGAGATGAAGTTAAAGCTAGTTTTTACCCAACTGTAACCCTATGCCGAAAGCTCGCAGGATCATCGTACCGGCCAACCAAGAACAAAAGTGAAGCCTCGCGTAAGCAAATTGCCAGAAAATTTAGGCAAAACAGACTTGTGGCGGTTTTGAGATATCTCGACGGTGGCCGCAGAATGTGGTGTGGACCGCTTCATCGCTCTCAAAACGCTCCTACCAGTTCGCCACAGTCTATGCATAGACCGGAAAAGGGTTCCGAAGCAGTGGCAATCTTCCCCGTGTTCATCTTGGCATGTGGGTCGGGGGCATATGGGCCTTTGTTTAGCAGCGAACGGCGATCTAACGAAGGTATCAGTGGGGGGCGTATTCCAAACAAACTTTAAACAAAGGTCAAAAAATAATCAGTACCTGACCAGTCCGCTGTAGCTAAACCGTCGATTATGTCAAGGTTGTCTTTTCGATCAACAAAGTCCCTTTTTTTTTTTTTGTTCCAACAGTTTATCGGTTAAACATAATGCTCCTATAGCTACGCAATGCACCCCTAAAGCCCTGCATCTCATTGTTCTGCTGGAACTGCCACATGCTGCCATAAAGAACCATATGGCCTTCCAAGCCAATGTGGGATGTTGAGCATGTCTAGTTGTTCGGAAGTGGAGGTCAAGGATGGTGATGTCATCGGCATTCACGGTGACGACAAATCATTCGTATGCGTATTTGCATCAACACCCTAGTCGGAGGGAAGTCACGAACTTGAGACTCAGGCAGACATGCAGGTGGCAATGCAACCCATCTGGCGATAGCGCACGGGGGAATTCTATTGCCACAAATGCGCAAGAAACATGACTTCGTTAACGACACGTTCCATCGCGTGTTACCCAACAGCGGAGCCCTGTTGCAATGGCCCAATTGGTGGGTGATGAAATCATTCGCGTTGTACTGCCTTTATCTCTCCAGATAACTTCTCAATGCCGGAGCTGTCTCGCGTCGTTGGAACTGATAGTGATGTCATCGAAGAATGTGTGGTCGGTCAGGTTTACAGCTTCAGGTTTGAACGTCCGCGCCGGTATCACCACCACAAACCCGAGGAACAGTCGAGGATGTGTAGGTCGAGTTGCTATATACCATTTGGACGAAACCGACAGAAACCGTGATACGTGTGTCATAGTTGGGAATCCTTTTTGGCACGCGGACCTTCCCTGCACTACAGGTTAACCTTTGACTCTTGCTCTCCCGATATGAGATGTCAAGGTGAATTTACTAAATGTAGCGCACAGCCGATTCATAGTGACGCATTAGTTGTTATATTTTCTGTAGCTACTGTAGTTTTGATAATTAGCAATAAATTTTTCCTCTGAGTCTTATCATCTGTCCTCATTGGTTTTTCCGGCTATCTTGGTAATACGGGACGTTACGAATGCTAGCACGTACATCGAAAGCAATTACAAGGAATTTGCGTTTTCAATCAAAGAGGGCATACTTACATGATGGGAGCATGAATCGGAAATCTTGCAAAATAAAATTAGAGCAATGATCCCAGCAACCTATTATAATTGCTTCGCCGGGAATATCCACAATCACATCCACCAATCTGAATGGACGCAAGGATGTAGGGTGCGATCGATGCAAGCTAGCCACAAACTAGATCTTCTTGCGCCTGATCACATTTCTTTCTCGTTAGCTTTAGACGGGCAATTGTACATCTGTTTCGTGATGAACAAACAGAGGCTCAGCCTGTCACACATATCAAGCTTCCGTAGAGCTTCTGCGGTGTAGTAGTAGCTATTTAGAGCCTCGTCGGCATCTGGGTCTCGTCTGGGTAGTCTATTCCTTGATGAGTGACGTTCAAAGACAACTGACCACGTCATTTACACCGAGAACACTTGCTTTCAACAGTGGTAGCTGCTTCCTCCATTTTGTATTCTTAGGGATAACGCTTGTTTCTGTCTGACTAGAAGTTGCTGCTTCAACATGGAATGACTTGGCTAAATGAAGGAAAACGAGCAAGTAGCTGAGTACAATTGCCACCAGATTTCAAATAATACTACTATCAGTCATTACAGAATAGATACAACACGGAATATTCGATATAAAAGCAACTACATAACAGGATCATAAAAGAAACTTCAATAGTTATATTAGGTACAAAAGCAATTATATTGAGGGACTATCGGATGTAAACAGAAGGAACATGTCGGCGGTTACTTTTTACTAAAATTGTAAGATAGCTATAGAAATGACGGAAACATGTTTGAAGAGTGCCTGGAGCCTGCGTACGAGTATCTTCTTTTGAATGTCGTATGGTGCAGGGGAGCAGTTATAGTCTGTTGCAGTAATGGATCAAAGTGTTCCGCTTCCACCCTTCATGCCAGCTATGCCCAATTCCAGTCCGCGAATCTCGGAGTGTGATTATGTCGCATCGGTTTAGTAAACTATCGTCGAAGTTCTAGTTGTGCAGAGAAGTTTACGCGCCTATCGGCATTTCGCATGACAGAGCTTATCTGAAATACTACCTACGGGACAGTACGTGCTAATGCGAACCAGGACAATACCTCAAGACATATGATCAGATTTTTTTTTTTTCGTAATCGCGTCGATACTGACAAATATGGCGCTTCACACATATGATAGATAGTGCGAAGGTTGCGAATGCCGAAGTTGTACGCGCGTCTGATATTGCCACACTTAAACGTTATCGGAGATGTCCCATGCCATTGGCGGTGTTTTGGTCGGCGAATCACCAACCCCGGCTTGAGTCTGGGCGTGGCTGAACCTCTGTGAACAAGGCCCAGGGGTTGTATTGGTGCAGGTGTCGTCCTTCTTGCGCCGCATAGAATGATCTAGCACCAAGTGCCTTCGTCCAATTAGGTCTGCCAGCAGTGTGCCCTTTTGCGGCTTCCATTCGTGTATATCAGAAATAGATAATCCGCGATCACTTCTACTTGATCTCCATTGTTTCATACCAAGTTGGATTTTCCACCGGCATTCACCTGTGCAAAGAGCAATATCCGATCATGCGCGATAGGAGGAAGCCGACTCACAATGCTTGCGTTTTATGTCGGGCGAAAAGAATAAAGTGTGACGGCGGGCGGCCCTGCTCAATGTGTGTTGGGCGAGACATTGACTGCCAATATATTGAGCGGCAATGGGAGCCAAAAAGAAACCTGGTATTGGAAGCCCAGCGACTCCGAAGCCAAGTTCAGAGGAGAGACCGGGTCCTGTCAGAACTTGCCAACACATCACGCGCTCTACAAGTCGTTCAATGGCTCCATGATGGACGATCGATTGACGATATCTACCAGTATCTTGTAACTTATGTCGATACCGCAAAAGCTACCAAGCAACAGACAAATTGCCAGTTCTATAACATGTCCAGCAGCGGATGGCAGAACCAGAACCCCACAGAAAACGGGCCATGGCATGCCGTAGCTCGCCTCAGTCAGGACCAGACGATTGGTTCTAAAGCTGATTTGCGTTCGTCGGTTTCGGACAATATTCCTGCGTCTGATGCCGCGATTAGACCGAGTGAGCCAACTTCCGTCTTCCCCCTCAACACAGGTGAGCACATAAGTCCCCTACACGCTGAAGAGATCAGCTGCCAATGATACTACGACTGCTCTCAGCGCAGTCCCGGCGAACTATGCGCTACAGGTAGGGACGCGGACAGAAGAACCAGATGGGTACTGGGTAACCGATGAAACTCCCCACTCAAGCTTTGCGCATGATGAGTCTAGCCTCCAGTGGGACTCGAGTCCCTATGTATGGGATCTTTAAGAGAACCATCTTGATAAGGATTGTAAGCAGCTCTTTAGAAGGGTTTTGAGATACATGATGAATAATTGCTGTTGTGGGCTATGCCAGATGTGGTGTGGACAGCTCCCGCCGACCTTTGTCAACAGACCATGCCGACGAGATGTATTTAGATCGCGACTCGACTAAGTTGCAGCCTAATTAGAAACCAACTTGCGTCTTGTCTGTAGATGGATAATGCGAAGTCACTTGTTTCATGTACTTCCCGAGTCAAGCCTCTTACACGGTGCTAATAGTTTCAACTGAGTATCTTAACAACCACCTTAGCGGCTACTTTAAGATGAATATCCCGAAGCTGAATAAGAAGAAGCAAGCTCAGAACAATAGTCATCCGTGCCAGTGGAACTATGGGGGATTGTCAGAACCACAAGGCCCTCCAAGACCGAGCACAACAGGATTATGACACGTGCAGGACTGGCGCTGGTTGATCAGCCCTGCGTTGTGAAATGAGCCAATGATGATGATATCCCTTCGATGCACCTAGATTGTGGTCGACGTCACCAGGCCAGCCCCTCATAGTTCGGATGGTCTTCGAGTAGAATGAGAAGCGGCTTGGGAGTTGCTCAAGGCAATTCGGGTTCGGGTCATTACTCACCCTACTCTTTCTTTCTCTTTCTAGTAGATGGCTGTGATACAACGAACAAGTTGCCACTTTTTTTTGGTGCATGCCGCCCCCGCGCCCGAGATGTATGCTTAACTCATATGGCAATGTGCAAATTTGTGTAGTCTGAAAGTCGACCAATCAGACGCGCAACGCCAAGAAAATAAATCGAGTTTAGTAACTATGAGACAAAACACGTTTCCTATGTGACCGCTGTATGCGGACCCTACCCTTGGGACTGCAGGACCAGAACCATAGGCCCCATATCGAGCACATTGGTATGGACTAATGGGGTATCCTTGCGCTCCTAAACTTGTCAATGAGGATGCGGATGACGAGAATAAATTGTCCCTGAAGCATCCTTCCCTACGTTGGCCGGAACCAGCCAGTGTATTCACTAGCAGTGTACAAACGTTATAACGGCTTGTGATCAATACGACTTTTTTCTCACTTCTCCCATTTCCGTGGAAGACCATTGACCTCTCAATGTCTCTGGGAATTGTCACGGTCCAAGCGAGTATATCGACAACTGCCTAGGCGACTATAAGCAAGTATCAAAGCTAGGGAAGAAAGAGAAATAGATCAAGAAAAAGAGAGCTCGTAAGCATATGGAGTGATTAGAGCCAATCTCGCTTGTAATGGGTCCCGGGCCGGCAGGCCTGGACCCATCACGAGAGCGGCAGCCGAGCCAACATCGGGCTCAACCCGTTACAGGGAACAGGATTCGTGTCATCAACAAGAGAATTGGTTCACGAGGCTGTTTCATGCTGCTTTTCATTAGCAGAAGGATTTGTTCCAAGAATGATCGCACAAGACGACCACGGCTGGCCGTAAAACCTCCACCGTATTGGTGGCCTGCTGAGCTCAACACAGCATCAACAGTAGACAGTTCCGTCGCCTTTGTAAATAATGAACCTGTTTACATCAGTACGGGATCGGGGTATGACAGACAATTCTGATTAAGCCAGGCCCACAGCTTCGGGCGTAGCCGCGAGACACCTGTTATTTTGCGATATATTGACCAGAAAGCCATATACGTACCCAGACGTTGACATATTTGCGGATTCCAATATTAGTAGTACTGTGTGAATTAAAATAGTTGTGATAACTTGCTTCTATTCGACTCTAGCTGAGAGCTCTCATACCTATGTATATGTATGCCTAGTGTAATGGCCCGTGCCGCTAGGCAGCGACTCATCTGCCTGAGAATGTCCTCCTACATTATTCACACTAAGTCAACAAAGATTGTAGCTACTTCTCCCTATATATCCAGTAAGCATAGCTTATAAATTTAGTATGAAGCAGTAGTACGGTAATGTCGTACAAGATAAGTATGACCTACTA
Organism: Pochonia chlamydosporia 170; assembly: GCF_001653235.2. Classification (NCBI taxonomy): domain Eukaryota; kingdom Fungi; phylum Ascomycota; class Sordariomycetes; order Hypocreales; family Clavicipitaceae; genus Pochonia; species Pochonia chlamydosporia. Next base: position 1,177,877 of record NW_019154043.1, on the reverse strand, counting down.
CAATTGGGATGTCCTCTTTCAAAACTGGGATGTTTGCAGTGTAAGTTGAGAAGTGTCTTTTGTATGGGGTTTTGGGGTGTGCGTAACAAGACCGCGCGCCGTCGTCAAGTACTGATCGCCGAAGTTGACATTTTGCGATGCAACCACCCGTAGCCAAGAGCCGAGAGCCCAGTAACAACGATTACGTCGATGACTGGCAATTTATAATTCTGGAAAATAATAATATTCCCTAGCTGCCTCCTCAAAGGCGAGGTCGCCTGAGTCAGTTTCGCGACAGTGCTACTCCCGTCCTCGTCGACAAGACAGAAACTACAAGACGTCGGCATTTCTTGTCTCCAACTCCACCTGAACGTCTCAGTCTTGAGCCGGGTTGTTGATAAAAGGTACCTGCGGTAAGCGCTGAGCTGCCGGCCATCGCTCATTTGGATATCGACTCTGGAGGAGAATCTATAAAATGTTACTATTGCGACGAGCTCTTCGCAGGGTGTGAGTTCCGAAGGACGGAAAATAGATAGCTGTGGTTGACACTTCTAAACCTGGGCGATGTAGAGGACTGAGCTTTTAGTACTGTCGAGAATCTCAATCCTGTCGAGGCGAGTGGAGACATATATTCCGCAATAAAATTGGCCCATGACGGTCACAGCGCTTCGAAATTTTGTGCCTTAAAAACGCAAAGCCAGGTAAGAACTCGTCTAATCTGGATATATGAGAACAGTGAGGCACGCTGCTGACATCCGTCCCATGTAGTAATAGGTAGGTGGTGGCAGTTGCCTTACAAAAAGAATGTGCTAGAAGCTCATCGTCGGGTCCACCAACAAAGCACCATTCACAGGCATCACATGCTACAGTGTCGAATTCGCCTCATGGTCTAGTACATGCGCTGCCGCGTCCGTGTAAATGATCGATTTTGTCCAATTTATATATGGTACGAGGCTCTTGAGTAATGATATCTAGGCTTTCCTTTAGCTTAGCTGCTAGTGATAGATTTATTGTTGGCTAAGATAAGGTTGTTCGTTTAGAGTACTAATGCAAAATTTAACCGCCTATAAATGCTCTATAGAACTTATGTTTGCAAGACTAAATTGATTGTAGTCTACTATCTGGCAGTGTGGCTAACCCGAAGCAAACCTCTATGAGTCCTGCTCACGATAGGATCAGACGCAAGGATAGGGCCTTATAAGCATCCACTGTGTTTTCAAAGAGCTAGGTTGATGACAACCGGAAAGCCTCCCTAGCTGTACACCTATTTGTAAATCTTTCCGTTTATTGACCTTTTATTTTGCAAATATTAACGACCAGGTCCTCCGCAATATGGAAATGGTAGGAACGTTGACGGAATGGCGTTTTTGTTCAGGTCGGGATACTGTCCTCATGGATTAAATGAATGATACTTTGATGTTGTACTTAATATTTCAGATCAAAATACCAATACTACAACATCTACCAGCTATCTTGATGCAGCCGGCCTACTTGGACCCTCCTTTTCTGCCAGCTTCCCTAGCCTTCTCGCTTCCAGGTTCAAATGGCCCATGAGATGCGTGGCCTCCTTGGGAGGCAATGTCTCTCTATAACAAATCAGACCAAGTTGAATTGATTTCGTTCCACCATAGTTTCCCAAGAAATCACATACCTGCTTATTGGCATCCATGGTAGCAAAGCCGCTTGACTGGCTCGCCTGTCCTCCCTTTGATGCGATCTCCTGGACCTCGTCCTTTGGGCTATGGTAAGTTAGCTTTCATCCAAGCAAAATGAAACAGACTATGAATACCGGTTGGCAAAATTTCCAGGATTTTGATTTCCAGCCATGTTGGTTGTACTGAGATTTGTTGGATTTACTATACTTTGGGCTCAATGTACGTGTTTCTCTTAATTTTTCTTCAACGTCTTTTAACATTTATAACAACACCGCATTTATACCGGTATATTGCGTTGTAGTAGCACCACTTTAGTATTAGTGACGAAACTTGTCGTCAACATTCTGTCTGTGGCAAGCCTGGGCATTCATGCTGACGTAGAAATACGACATAGATGATGCGGACATTTTGGACTCAACAACCTCTCTCACATGATAGAACTTTGAATGCTATCACGCTATACTATCTGGATCTATAGACTACACTATACCAATTAGTAGCTTAAGATCGTCCGGTGGGGCCCTATTTTATGGGCAAGTTGTCCATTTATATCGGTTCTGCCATCAATAGTTTTGCCGCCGTCGGTTATTCCAACGCTAGACTTGAGATTGCGTAGTCTGAACCTGATCGCCCGCAGGACGAGTAAGGAAAGGATTAAGCACCGTCCCTTCACTCGTGCCCGCTAGCTTCCTTGTGTTATCGTGTATCACAGAGCGTCCGGCCACTTCAGACCATGCCATTTATACACCAACAGAGTAGTATTCACTAGGACATAACTTGATTTCGTCTATTTGTTTTATTGGTAGGGGGTTTTTATTGGGCCACGTTCAGTTATTGCATATGATATGCACTGTAATTTTCATCAACTCTCGTTCCACGTCGTCAATATGAATAGAGAATTATGTCACGCAAGACGTAAATGTGACGTCGCTCATGCAACCATATCGACCTCATGAATGACACCAACTCAAAACGCAATACGGTACAACAAGTAGTAAACCGTTTATTAGCCTTTCATGACGTCAGGAGAGCAGATATCTGGCCATTTTGTCAATGCCCGCTCGTGGATAAATGGGACATATATAAATGGGCTGCAGTTGACTGTGAGAGGCAATAAACTTGAGTTAGAATTAATCACTCAACCCGATTTTAGTTGAATCCAGGTTTTGATATCTTTAATTCACCATGGAGACTGCAAAGGAAACACTTCACAAAGTCACGCAAGCTGGTAACAATGGCGGCTCAACCCAAGACAAGCCTGGTCTCGAACGAGATATGACGACAAAGCCGACCAAGGTTCACCTGCAACATGATAAACCTCGGCGAGATTCAAACCAGGATGAAGAAAGGCCTAGGTTAGCTGTCGATTCGGAGGAGAGGACTTCAACAGAAGGAAAAAGCCCAGCGCGGAGAGTGATACTGCCTGGGTACTTCAATATGAGGTATTAACTGCAGTATCATAATATTCCACAAGCATGGTTTGTATGGATTGATATGTTAGAAATCTTCTAGCGTCCACTCGTTTAGCGGAATACATGCACCAAACTTTCCTTTATCTTGACAACATGACCCACGGGATGGGATCCACGTCATGTGGCCGATAAACAAGAAACGTAGGCGAAGATGATGTTGTCAACGGTTACCATGAACTCATCCTATGGACTAGATGGTGACATGAGCGGAGGTTCGGAGGCATGACGAGGCTTTGGTAGTACACGAAGGATGCCGTGCTGGTTCTAAGGGGTATATAAAGAGGTCGCCCCCCCATGATCCTGCGTAAAACTTCTTGACCTTAATTTTATCACGCACTCTTTTGCTGCACAAGAGGCGTGGACAGCCATACTCTGCATTTTGACAACTCTTTCACAAAGTAGGTGGAGTTTCTCGCCGTTGCGTCACACGGACGGATCGACTAACTTCACGTGCTCTCGCTTCCATAGCTTAAACCTTATTAAATTTCTAGGACTTCTTTGTACATACCGACATGGCGGCACAAACTGCAAGAGCCTGTTCTTTCCTTGATCGCCAGTGGACTCTAGAGGACGTGATTATAATCCCCTCTGATTCCGATTCCGATTCCGACTGCGGCACAGATAGCGGCGACGAGGCGATAGACAGTGTTCTGCATATGAACCTGTTACATGACCAACATCCTGACGACTCACTTCCTTCTATCTCTGCGATTGTGGCCTCTATGGTTAACGTCCGACGAGATCCAATGGAAGGCATTGGTGAGCACTCACAAATCAAGCTTTGAGGTTCCGCACTGGCTAACACGAGCCCAGAGAGTTCAACAAAGAAGCTTTACGTGGCAAAGGAGGGAGAAAGTTATGATTCATCATCCCCCGGCTCGCCTGCAGATGTGCCTTTTGCTTCGACTGTTCTCGAGAGTTCGGGGGTTGGCACCGACTCTGATCTATTGGTATCTCCGGCAATCCAACAACATGATGATACCGTGAGCCCTGAGGTTTCCGCGTCCATAGGAGGGTCTCGCGTAGTCACGGCTGCCTCCCATTGCAACTCGGCGCAGACCACCCCTATCTTGTCTTTAAACGACAAAGAACTGCATCAGCAGTATGCCAAATCTTCCGACCAGGCTCGGCCTTTGTCCGCAATCGACCTCATCCAGCTTTCCCCGCCGCAAAATCCCAGCCTTATGTCGTCAGACCGGTGCAGTCAGATTTGTAACACCAATGATGACCACGGCCATAGGGACGGAATAGTTCCGCAAAGTAACGAACCTCACGTGGTAGCTCATCCAGCCTTAGGCAAAACACTTTTGTTGGGGTGCTGTCCAGTCTCTCCACAAGCAAGTTTCACGCAGGCTGATCAGCAACACCAAGCAGCAGATGATAGTGTGCCGCTAGTTTCTTGCCTCGGCCCGTTACCTAACAATTCGCGACTAGATAAGTGGTGCCAAAAGAGCACAAACGCTTATCGTGATGTGACTCAGCTTAGTGAACCGTGCGAAGAAATAGCTAAGCGGCCATCTCGGCGTCGTGACTACAAAAAAACGTACAATCTTCATCCTCTACCAGTCAAAAGGCAACCTGTCGGTGAACAAAACCGCGGCGAAGGGGAAGAAGCCTGTGTGGCACAACAGAAACGTCGCAAGGTTATGTAACCCCAACCAGAAGCTCCTAGATCGCAGCAAGGCGGGTCAGACCTATCGCGAAGTCGAAACCACGCATATTGAGGAAGAACATGACGAAAGACAGCGATAATGCGTCTGTTGCACAACCAACACTTGCATCAGCCAGCGCTATGAGTGAAGCTGTGTGTCGGGGTGTCTCTGAAAAGCAATTAAGCAATATGCCGAACTCGGTGTATCCCTGCACGGTACCAAGTATCCTACGGCCAGTTGATCGAGGCGCGAAGAATCCAGACAGCCGAATTCGGTCGTTTACCATCGCTTCGGCGAAATGAAATGGTCAATTGAACTTGTAACAGATACCGACCTCAGTTGATTAGATACGGACCTGCATCAGCTGACAGGTGGCCTGTTGCTCGCCCGGATGTCTGTTGTTACAACTTCAAAGTGTGGTTATGCCCAGTTGAATTAGTTAGCTCTGCCACGCTCCGAAGCCACCGACAATGCCAAGCAGTCTGTGGGTTCCACAAGTTACAGATTCCAGCCAAGATCCGCAAGCACATGGGAACAATGAACCTGGAGTTTGTTGATGTGAGGCTCCACCCTGTCCCACAACATGACTACAGAGCCCCACGTGGACTAAGATAACCAATTCGAACCTCTATCAAAAGCCACGGCGCGATCCTGTCTTTGGTCCGCGCTAAGGAACGGAGAACTCGGCCCTTTCACCCCAATTACCAGATATCAATTGACGACAAGGTTTGGATTGACTACTCTACATGCATATTTCCAACTGCACTACATTGTAACAGACTGGCTATATTTTTACGCCTTTAGTTACCCTTGATTCGAATACAACTGGGAAATCAATGAGGCAGGAGTAAAGATAATTGACAATAGCTCAAATAGTGCTCTATACTTTCCATCTTAATTCAGGATACTCATGTCATTTTTGTTCCTACCACTTACTTGTAAAGGCTATTCTTACATCTAGTACCGGACTTGCCATATAACTCTTAACAATCCCATATACCTTCTTTAAACATGGAACATTCAATAGCCAGAGCCAACTTTGGTGAGACTTGTGGTGCTCCAACAGTTAGACACTACAACGAGCGTATTTCCATGTCGAACCCTTTAAACCACTTAATCCTCGCTTACACTGTGCGTGCTAAACTTTCACAAGAGGCTGCTAAAGCTGATCGAGACATGCGACGTCTCGTCTGCCACGCCAATATACTTAACCGCCTGTATATAGAGATCATCAGTACAGGCTCTCAAATGAATAACGAAGTTTATGATGCTAAGACAGTGGAAGAAGAATGGCATGAGGGTGAGGCAACTCCGGTTGCCACATATACGTGCGCCTAATTCCGAAATGCTATCCCCGCCACCGCTCTGATTCGCGCCATCCACCTGAATCCATACTGTCTCTATGATATGGAAGGTAGCATCCAACTCCCAACGGGCCGCCAAGTGACGGATTCCTCCCAATACTGTCGGAGGAATCCTTGGCAAGTAGCCTGAACGTCTGGTTCGCCCAAGCAGAGATCAATCCAGATATCGACTGGGTCAACCTCAGCGCAGGCAGCAAATCTTCAAAAGTTGAAGTTAGCCCTTCGCCCCAGGTCAAACGATCATAAGAGGTCTCAATCTTCCCAGTTCTTCCAGACCCTCTCACGACGTTGCTTCGGTTTTGGATCCAAGCGGCAAACCTCACTGAGCGGCTTCTCCTGATACTTCTGCACCGCAGCTTTAGCTGCTTGTTTATTGAATTGGCGCACACCTGGACGGATAAATCGAAGTGATGCCTTCACATCTGGAGGCATTATGGCGGGCTAAAAGGGAGACGGTTCGGTGATAACACGAGGATGGGACTACGGGGTCATGGGAAAGCATGAAAGTCAAATCGCCTCTCCTGCGCCATGAAGGAGGCGCGGCCCTCCTTATTTATCAGACCATAACCAGGATCAAAGCAGACCGCAGGCCATAGCCACGAGACGCACAGATATAGTAAGGTGGCATGTCCACGGTCTGACCAACACGGGCGCGTCCATGACTACTGTAGACTGAGTACGCATTACCCGGCCATGGGCAGCCGAGCCCAATGTGGAAAACCCCAATGTCGATAGAAAGGGCGAGAAGGGGCATCTGGCGCCTCCCAGAACGAGTGAGGGATTCATGCGAGGCCTAGGGTCGAAAATAGGCAACATAAGGGCGTGTGCAGTGCACGGCGGGTGGTAGTCTATTGCCCAGCGCTTCGGTATCGGAGTGAAGACGCCGGAGAGTGAGCAAAACGGTGGCAGGATGGAGACACGGAGAGGACGGAAAAAGCGGGTCCAGGCGGGCGTTTCGGGTAAAGGTACGGTGGGATATTAGTACTCCAACTGCAAGAGGGCCAAAACACAAGTGGTACACACAACCCAACCTGCAAAAAATCAGGAAGCCCCGTGCTAGGCTTCCGAGGCTCTTTTTCGAGCAAAATAACCACAAGTTAATCAAATTTCAGCGATTTTATATTGATGAGGATTTATCGGTTGTATTGCCAATGCGAACTACACTGTTTCTAACCATCGCGTATTATAACGGGTTCTACAAAAGTAGGTCGTCGGCTTTAGATGTGTTTTATTGAGCTGTTTAAAATGGCCAGATTATGATTGCGATGATTGTGCTTTAATGGTTGCCCGTGTTGCGCGACCATAGCGACTTAATCGAGGAATTAAAGGCTTATTATCGCTATCTAATGTTGGACCCTGTAGTTGTTTCCTTGCGGGCTGGTGACTCTGATGGGTTTCTCCTTCCTGTAGAGCTTCCTGATCCTTTCCAGCTAAATCTGTCTGAGGTTTATCGCCTTCTAACTGTGCCTCTTCTTCCTAATCTCCTTGCTGAGCATCTGAGTCGCTCTTAGCGACTTCTATAGGCGGGAAAGCTTTGAGGCTAATAACCTCACGAGTTAACTCCCCTTTGACCTCTTCTATATTGTCTGCTAAAGCTAATTGAGTTGCTACTTTAATAGAGTCGCTAACCAATATGTTTGAAGTCATTTGTTAGCTTCTTCCTTTTGATTTAATTTGAGGCTTCTTTGGCTGTGGTTTTAGCTGATCGCCTGTAAATTGGATATCAATCCAGAGAACAGCTCTTCCATCTTTAATGGCCCAAGTGTAATTAGCATCAGTATTAAAAATATCAGCTATTGATTTAAAAGGCTTGCGTTTAAAGGCAACAGAGATAAAGGTCCCTGTCTCTGATTTGCTAATTCTCTCAAAAGATACCCTAAATACTATATTTGGTCAATCAGTTGCGTTAGAATCTTTCCAGAGGTTGCTAAGGTATTTAGAAGTAAAACAATCCTTTGAGATCGATTATAGTGTGTTCTAAGGGATAAGAGGAAGATCTAGGCCACCTAAATAGCAGTTAGTAATAGAAATTATACGCAACTGGTTGTACCTTAATACCAAGTGAAGTTATTTTATTGGCTTTAAAGAAGCCTCCTCTAAGATTATAGCCATCTAAATGTAGGGCTTTTACCTGGATCTTTAAGCCAATTGGGTTATTGAAAGGTGAGGGTTCTTTGGCTGCTCTTGTGGCCTGGTTGGCTTCGCGCCTCATCTGCTTAAAGTGCTTAAATTGCTTGAGATTGACTGATCGACCTAGTGCTAATGAGGAAGATAACGCAGGAGATGCAGACCTCGTTAGATCAGATAGAGCTCTTCCTTGCGATGTGATATAGCCGGTCGTTGAGGATGTAAATCTTTGTTGGCTAGCTTCTAAGATAACCTCGCTATTAGAGTTATCCACAATGATTTCTTGTGGCCAGAGTTTGCCGCAGAAACCGCATCTTGGCACACTTGGATTCTCAAGTCGTATATCAGCGTGCCGAATTCGTCGTGGGTAGCTATCACAGATAACACTGATCGATTGAGCCTTGGCCGGCATAACGGCAACTAATTAACGTTAGCAGAAGGATATTGAAGTATAGTAGCTATTCAAAGGTAGAAATAGTTACTTGGAAGAAAGGTTGTTATGAATGTGGCAGACATGTTAGTAAGGAGGAAATTGCGATGGCCCCTGCTCTTAGCCGCAGTGACACAAAAGCTGTAATTACAGCTTAACTGCACCTCCTACCCTAGAAGTAACAGAGGATACCTAAATTGGTGATTTTTTGACGTCTAATTAAGAGTGAGGTCTTCTTGTTGTATCTTAGCTATTTGTGCATTAAATGCTATTGGAAGAGGGTCTCTAGAGAGGCTCGGGTTAGCAAGGTAATTGCGTTAAAGAAGGCATTTATATTCTACTGCGCCGCCCGTAGAAATAGGTGTAAGCTATAGGATTGGCAGATGTCCCGTTTTTTAATAACTTTTAATAGAATCTTGTAGTTGAATAAATTTGTCCGCATAGGGGCGTTTAGAGTTATCTTCAAGATCTAGGCAAGCCTAAAATCCGATCTCTTGCAGCCGCTGATTACACCAGGCCTCTGTCTCTTCTGGCAGCAGCGTGTCAATGTCAATATGCTGTAGCGGACTCAACATATTATAAAGTAACTGCTAATTAGGGCTATTGTCATCTTGGCTAAGAGAGACGCCCCAATTTGGGTCTTCTGTGGTATGATATAGGTCCATTAGGACGCCCGATTAAACGTTTAGTTGATTTGGTTGTTTACGGATAATATGACTGTTCTATAGCCGCACAAATTGTCCTAATTTGTCTTGAATGATAGGTCTATAGATAGCATATATAGCTATCTGATTAGCGAGGTTATTATCCCTAAAAATCGCGTAGCCGGCAAGCTTATTAAAGAAGGTGATCCAACGATCTATAGCGCCTCCTTATAGCTGTCGCCACTAGGATTCAATCTTCACGTTTCTTATGCTTGGTCTATAGAGATAACAGCTATCTAGCCGATCACCTTGTTCGTAGTAGTGGCTAATTCCGTCTTCATTAGTGTATTTAAGCTTCTTTGGACTGGCTTTTGTAAGGGCTGCCTGTGCTGCTGCCCACAGAGGGGTCTCAACGCCATGGTTAGATCTTGTGAAAAAGGGTCGCATTTGTAGTCTTTAAACCGCCTGGAGGTACTGCTTTAAAGTGCTTATTAAAGTTATAGCTGACCTTCCAATAAAGAACCAGATAATACATCGTGAATACGCATTAATGCAGCTGTAAATCTGAAATCCAAACCTCTTTAGCTTTTCGTAGCCATCAAGAGACCATAGGAAGTTTGGGCCAGGTACTTTAAAGTCTGCGCGTTATTTAAAATTGCTGTCGCGGCGACCTGCAACTTCTTTAGGAAAAGCAGAGCAATAATAATCATATAAATGGCGTTGTGATACAGCTAGCTGTGCTTGTTAACAAACATATTAATAGAGAAGCCCTTTACTAAAACCAAGGATAGCTGTGCTCTGCTAAAGGTCTTAGTGCAGGAATTAAATTGCACGGTTGAGGGTTTCTTCTCTTTCTTCGTGTATTTAATGTCGCTGCTTTATACCATAGCAGTACTGGATTCGCTGTATTATCTATCGATTTGCCTCAGAATAACCCTCTCGTTGTAGATCACGGAGGATTAAGAGATTAGAGAAGCTAAAGTTAAAGAAGTAGTATTTAACCCAATTAATTAGATCTTTAGAGACCTCTAAAGCTTTATGCCAGCTGTTTAAACCCCAGCATTTAAGTTGATTGTACAAGGTTTGCTCGCTGATAGGTATATTATTTCTTAATTAGAGCTGGGAGTTAATATTAGCCAGGATATCTTGAATTAATACTCCTTTATAGTACAGATCGCAGATGTCCTCATATAAAGGCTAAAGCCTTTAATGGCTTGGGACTAAAGCGGTTAGACCCCAATCAGACAGTTGTCTCTTAAAGGTACAAAACAAGACAGTGCTGCCACTATAAGCTAGAAGCAATTCGTTTAAAAACGCATAGATCTAATTATTCGAATGGCTATTATTTCTTCTTATCTTGATGGCTTCTCGAAAATCCTTAATTTGGCGGCGTGGCGGCATTGTAAAAGGCGGGTGCTGCGATGAGTGTGTCGTTGATGTGTGTGTGTATGTGGGTGGATTGCGGGGCTGGCCCTCTTGCAGTTGCAGTACTAATATCCCACCGTATAAAGGTCGGGCGAGTTCAAATTTCGGCCGCGGCATGACGGGCCCGTCAGCTCTCTCGGAGTCAAGTCGGTAAAGTGGCTAGGACGGCAATGCCCAGCGAACACTAGTCGTTGTATGTCTCCTAGGTCTCTTCTTTTCTTCTCTTTTTGCTAAAACTCTTAAGTCTTAGGAAAATGTCTGTGGGAGACAGAGCGTTCTCCGGCATCTTACCCTGGTCTTCTCCTTATGCCTTCCCCGTTTCGAGAAGCATCTTGACTGAGCCATTTTTACTGTCATCTCAATATGTTGTTCAGATGTCACGGCCCGTCCCGCCGCCCCCAGCGCTAGTCAGTCCAATACAATGTCCACTTCCAGACACCAGTCCACTTCCAGGAACAGTCCACTTCCAGATACACAGCACATATTACTCCCGGTATGTGCAATGTCCTGCAACGGGGTAACATTACTTATCGAACGAGCTTTGACGAGTATGTGTCTCGCAGCGAGTCTATCAGGCTCCAGAACGGCACTGACTCTCGAGGCCGCTCTGATTGTAGAGTAAAGCAAAAGCAGATTGAGGCAGTAATACAGTCCAGCGGGTCTAATAATGATTTGTGTCATATCATGTCTAGAGGGTAGAGCCTCACTCATACTAAATGACCAATCATTCCCTTAACCCGCCCATTCCGTTATCAACGGTTAACTGAGCATGTTCGCTGCCCATTACCTTCGACGTAGGAATCTTCGATCTCGTCTCTCCAATTCGTAAGATGAAAGAGATTGTTGAGAGGTAGTTTCAATCAAGGCTAGACTGTTGGTCCCCGCAGGATCAACAGACATACGCATTCAATTTGAATCCAAGGACTTGTTGTAACTAGGCAAGATACCTTAGCCCATAGGGCTGAGAGGCTCACATGTCGAGGACCATTTCATTTGGGTCCTGGTTGGCGCTGGTGGAACGATACAGACAACTTTTGTCACCAGCCCTCGCTGCCCATGCCATCAGTGACGAGACCCATGCACGAGGGATGAATAAAATAATGCGGTCGGAGGCCATGTTGTTCAAACTAAGGTGGTTTATGCCACCCAACTTGCGAGGACCACCAACCTTCTGAGCCCGAGCATTATCCTCAACATGTGCGTGATGGTGGAACAAGCGACATAAGTGGCTTACTCCGGTGTGATTTCCACGACGAATGGAGCACCTCTGGAAGTCGCGCTTGAAAATGTCGCTTCTAGACAAGGCATCATGGCAAAGTATACACGTGTAGGGGGGGTCGCCAGCGTCCTTTTGGGAGAGTGGTTAGTATGTGCAAACCGTGCGAAAAGACAAGATAGGGCCTAGAATTGTACTTGCGGCGAAGGTGTGGCGCCTCAGGTGCTTGGCATGGAGGTAGGACTTGGTGCAGTGAGGACAAGGGATCTTGCCGTTGACATTCTTCGTGGGACTGATAGGACTGATGGTGCTTTTTGCACCAGCTCCTAGTTGACTCCAGGCCCGTTACAACAGAATCTACCTCCACAGTTCACTTCAAGGGACTACCTCTGGATTGAATGCAAGGCTGCCAATGAGGACAACCAGTCTGGATGGAAAAGGGCCCTTGGAGAGCGGCGATAAGGCTGCAAACAGCTCATCCAAATCGACCAATCTTTCTCAACGTTGCGGTTGGCCGGAATTATCTACTTTGTTTGGGACCCTAATGGCACAATCATTGGGCGACCTCCACTATTCGTACGCTCAGCGGTTGCTCTTGTGGACTGCTGCCTGAAAGGAGGACCACAAGAGTGACATGAGTTATGGCCAACCGTCCCGTAAACAAGCGGCTCAGAGACGTGGGTACCTGCGGTCGCTGTGGAGATTGGGCATTTGGGCTGTGCCAGCTGAGGATACTATCAACCAGAATTAAGAATCAACTTGCTCCTGATTCTGCGTTTCACTTTTCCACACCTTTTCGTTACCAAATTCCGCCAAGTAGAGTTGCAAGTATGATGGAAACGTCTGACACAGGCGCCCGGAAAGGAGGAACAAGGCTCGAGCTTGTAAACACACTTCATCAGCTGATGGGAGCACCTAACAAATGGGTTATTGCGTCATCAACGCGCCGCCTTGGGCTTTGGTTCCTGACTAAAAGGCACTCCATCCTTCAATTGTGTCTGCTGAAGGCAAGTAGTCTCCTGACCGGTCAGATGCTCGAGCTGGAAGGATATCGCAAGAACGCCGAGGCTGTGAACTATGAAAGTAGTGATCAAGACTCAGCTTAGTGGGGGGTGTTCATGCTTCGCCATACAGCATGGTCCAAGAACTTTGTCAAACTCCTCGATTATAATGTGTGTTAAATCTCCACACGTCTGCTGAGTGCGGGGGAGACAAGAAGGCTAGAAGCATGCAGCACGCCAAACCGGTGCAGGGGCTGACGCCAGCCGCGTTGAGTCTCAGTGAGGCTGTCGAGAAACATTCTGAAGTGAATGGCCAGCGTGATCACAGTCGAACACAATTAACCGGTAGAGCGTCGCAGCATCTTGACACGTTATGGGGTGGACACCAACGTACTGCACGTAGTGGCTTCTGTGCTAATCAAGATTGTGTTACGATTCCGCAGGCAACGGAGAGTGTTGGCAGAAACTTTGATTCGAATCGCTCACGGTGAACGAGCGTGGTGTATATGACAAGATGATGAGACGGAGGTTGGACAGCAAACGTACGAACTGCCTAAGGGACTGGGACTCCCTAGTACGGATGCAATATGTCATTCGCCTCACTTGGTCGGGCTGTCGGCACTCAAGGTTCAAGGATTTGGAGCGCAACAGAACGTAAGGAAGATGAGTCTCGACGTGATTGCTCAGCATCACAAGGATGAGTTTGGGCTGCTAGGGCCCGGGGGGCTAGTAGTCGGTCCACTCTCACAGGTGGCTTCCTATGGGTTATCCTCTATTTTTCTAGACATAAGCAGTATGGCCAATAGGGGGCTGTTATACTTTTGCCGTGATAGCATGCCCAGCCAGTTGGTATTCCAACAGGCCAGCCTCACACATTTACTCCCCTGAAACCCTGAGTACCAGGGCGACAGATTGGCGTCCGGGTCCTGAAACCGCCAATAAGAGTTTCATGTACCCATGGAACGTGTGGTGCTTTTTGGTGGTGTGGCGTAGAAGTGCTTCAATATTCGCTCCTTCAGGCAAGCAAAGCGAATGCGACTGAAATCAGTCAGTGGGGCAAAGTTTTTTGGGTGAACTGGCAACCATATGTGCCTGGTAGTCATCCTAAAGCGCGAGCACCCGAGCGAGTTCTTCAGAATTTCCTCAGCCAGCCCAATCAAAAGCGGGGTTGAAATAGGGTCTGGCCGCCAGATCGAGGGTCTGCACTCTTGAACTGTATTCTGTATCAAACAGAGATACAATATTATTAATACAACGGTGGTGCTCTAGGGATTGCAAATTTCTATGCGCCTAACCCTTCTGAGCCATTCAGAGCCACGATGTACCCTTTGAATCTCATATGTGTGAGTTTTACCCTTTTAGGGTCTGTATACGCCTCTATCGATGCGACATATGACTTTAAGTCTGGATTGCGACCGGAGAATGTCACTGGTCTAAACTATGGCTTTTACTATGCAACTGGCTCGTAAGCTATCTTTACCTCAATTTATCTGCTTGGAATCGGAACTTCTTCGAACTTTTGGCCAACTGAACTGCATGATCTTCTAGGTACTATAATGGTACTGTCACTTTCACTCTAAGGTTGCAAGATCCAGATGTCAACGATGATGGCCATGGCTCCGATAATGACCCTCGTTCAAATCCTTGCGCAAGATTTATAGGCAGCACAATACATGCTTCCATGGATGCAGTTGCGGCAATTTCAATGCCTATTCATTCTGATCATTCGGAAGGGGAGGATGCAAGCAATCCGATACGCGTCCGAATTGCGGCTCGGGTAAAAGGCACTAACAGTACTGGTTCCGAAGATGATAAGTATCAAACATATGAAGTTTACTCTAACGGGTAGGTATTTTCTTTCTGTGCTAATAGCAATAATCTATCTTTTATGTTCTGATAGCTATGTGGCGTAGGGAGACCACCAACTAACATTTAACATGTTTGATTGCTTGACAGGGCCAGAAGTCCAAATTGGTTTTTGAACACCAGCCAATCGTCCGATGTCCAATATCAATTCTCAGGGATCGCAGCCAACGACAGCTTCTTCGGCACCAATTTTGCTCTCAATTTAACACAACAATGCGCAGGTTCCAGTATACCCGACTCCTCTGAGATCGAACAATGTCTCTACGCGGGAAGTATATTGCAACCATTTACTTTCAATAACTCTAATCTGGGCAAAATCGACTGGACTAAATCTATCCCCTATCCTCAAATGAAAGTTCAATTCGATAACAATTCTGCATCGATTGATATCACTGGCTTATTCGAGATGGAGCCCAAGTCTGCGCTTGTGGAGATTGTGGGCAGTGTCGATATTGGCTTCTCTGGCACGCTCGATGGCCTACGATCTGATAGTCTACTTCTCGGCCAAGGGAAACCGAAATGGAATGCGACGTTGGGGTTTACTATCGATAGTGTTATAAAGAGTGAGGCTGGAAGATCGTACGTCGGTATATTATATGGCTTTTGGCTTGGATTGATCCTTGTTGTGGCATCAGTTCTATGATAGCTCGAGCTTTGGATGTTCTTAGCTAAGAATGTAAGCTTGAGCTGAAAATTGACAAAAAAGGTAAACGTGAGACATTCATCAAGGGAAACCTTTGTTGCAGTCCGACCCCGACCTGCGCGCCTGCCTGCCCCGGCGGGTCGGGTCTATTTGGCCGCCTTTGTTCTGTAACATGAAATCAGACAGTAGGGCGTGCACCAGGTGAAAAGCAAGTCAAGTCCAGAATAGCGATTTTCAATGGTTTTCAGCCACCTGAAAGTCCATTTTTGGTGGCTGAACAATGTGGCTAGTACGGGTCTCACCGGCAGACTCATAACCCTCCCGGATGGGATTGGGGCAAGACAGGCGCTTCTGCCAAACGCCGAATTGGTCCTCTCTAGGCACACGTAGTAGCTGTTTCACACTGAATATTGTCGTCGATTGAACAATTGAACAAAAAATGGCTGTCTATGGATGATTTACTTCAATATTTTACTCACCCTAAAATTTAGCGGAGGTATCTGCCACTAATGAGATTATGAAAGTTCGCTAAAGCACTCAATCGCCGAAGTTTTGCCGTGTTTCCCGCTGATGACCAGCCCAGCCAGCAAAGCTACACGGCGTGTTGCCAGGAAAAATACTGCTGTGGTACTAGGAGCATTTCCCATAGGTCGCACACTGTACAGGCACCTACCCCATCTTCTGCAAGAGGGCTATGGCAGGAAGGAATCTCGAATTGTCGTATTAATACAGTGTCCAACGCAACCTCATTTCAAGCAATGGCAGTGATTAATTGACAAAGTCCAGGAAAGCTTTCACAGCCATATTGGGCGTTCCTACTATATCATATCCGTGACTGTCGTCCTTAAAGGCTGTTATGGTTAATTTTGGCGTCAATTCAGCCATTATTACTACGGCCAAATGTGGCGGAAAACAAGTCTGCAAGACACTTACGTTAATACCCTAAGAAGTCAATGCTTTTGCTGCTATGATAGTTTGAGCGCATTTTCTCTCTAAAAGCCCATTTTGACGATGCATCTTGAGGTAGTTCGTTTCTTCAGCCGAAAAACGACTATTACCATTCTGTATGTGAAGCCAGGGGTGTGTATATTGCACCCCATGGGGTGGGATTGGGCGTGTTTTAAAATCCACTGAGAATGGCAGCGCCAGAGCGGCCAGAAACCGCTTTTCACCCTGTTTGTTGGCTTGTGTAAGTATTGACCTGAACAGATGAAAATGTTACGACACAGTTGAGGCCAGAAGTGCATGAGTAACTCGCAGTGAAGGGCGTGTCTTTTCTCCCTTACAGTTTGTGGCTCATTAGGTAGCAAACGTAGCTGCTGTCGCTCTTTGGAATGCAAGAATATACAGCGGTTTGGCAATGATGTAAATTAGGGGAGTCCTTGGTCAGTGTGCATAAAAGAATTGTGTACTGTATACACAGTTTCCAACGGAAGAACTTGTGCCCACGTACTCCCTTGCTGGCAGACATCAGCCAAGTGGTCACGTGCGTTGGTTCCAACCAGCCAGCGAAGTTTACTGGCATTAATCCCCTTATCGACACATGCCACGCACCATGCCATCCAGTTCATGGCCAGGTACGTCCGACTTAGCGCTTACACTAGACATGTCGCATTATGTGTGAACAGGAAGTGCTCGAATCAGGTCTGTAATGTTCATGATTGCCCACATCGGCTACCCGACAAAGCGACCGCCGCAATGCTATCGTGCATTTCCGATCTAGAGCATATACTTCCAGCCAACAATGGCTTCGAAAAACCTCACATGATAACGAACCATGAAAGCCATTACAGTCACAACCGAGGCACCTAAGTGGCACGCTGCATTCCGTATAATGCAAGGAAGAGAGGGGACAAATAGGCTCAAACTGGATCATTTACAAGGCAAGGGTTCCGCCATCGCCGACAGGGCGTTATTCCCGACCAAAGAGCTTTCAAATAACAATGGCTGCGCAACACAGCAATGACTAGCCATATAAGCCACCCACCAGATAGGTGGCAAGCTGAGACTCGAGACCAGCCGGCTACAGCACTCTATATCTTCTCTAAAAATGAATCCGCCTCCAGTCAGTAAACGAGATAGGACAAATGACAATTTTGCTAGAGCAACTTTTCGTTTTATGAAAAGATGCGACCAATTAAGCCGGCGTTATGATGCGGATGATTACCTACTCGTACGGCGGAAACAAAAACATTACGACTATAAGTCTACGGATGACCCATCGTTTCCCGTCTCGTCTCGTGACTTGGTGAGTTGGCTCGTCTTACAATTCCTACCCTATACTAACCATCGACCTATGTAACGATCGGCTTATTGACAAGGTCAAGTAAGGCATGAAAAAAGCCTACACAGCAAATTGCTAGTGAGAGTTCTGTCTGCAATGAGTTCGAGAGTATGAGTTGGTTAGGTTTCCCCTGAAACGCTGCAGGGTTCTGTCAATGCTGAGATAGCCCGGTCGCCTATTCGCACTTCCTTAGTGTATGAGTAATAGTTCATGAGTTCATGGCTGCTTTGCCAATCTTATGTGATGAGGACTTTAATTTGATATGAGACAGTGCATGCGAAAGATGGCAGTCAAGTATTTTTTATTCATGACATGATGAAGCGGCCACAGTAGATTTGAGGCCCCTCAGTCTTGCCCAATAAGAATATCAGGTTTCGCGGAGAAGTCCGGCTTAATGAGCCAATCGCTTCGACGTGAGATTTGCCCGCTTCTGGCCGATTTCCTTGGGCAAAAGTATAGCGGCGAGCACCTTACTCAGTTGGATATATAAGGGCCTAGCTCATAACCGATTTGTAGATAACGAATCATTCTCCGGTCAACCCGAACCACGTCAGAAAGCCACCTCATGCCCGACTGGGAATATCGCCCGTAAGCAGCAACGAGGAATCTCGAAGGGCAAGACGCACAATAGGAACTACTCAGCTTACGAATAAATGTGTGATATCGCGTCATATCCTGCCAGCGTTTCAACGGCTCTATGGTATACGACATGTCCATGCTTTGGTTCGATATGAACTTTCCTTGCGGCTTGAAGGGAGAGAGCTGGTGAATTGCCTGTCAACCTTGTCACCATCGTGTTGTTTTCTCTTCTTTGATGCTCGTTCGGAGCTCTGGTCGGTGATGGTAATCACGGTGAATGGACAGCCAACGCGACTGTCTTCGATGGATTGTCGACGCCGTTTCCTCGATTTAGGTCCCATTTCAATGAGTTCTTCGTGTCTTTCGCCCGTCGTTTTGGCTATAAGTCTGGAATCTGCATCATGTCTCACCAAGGTAGAGCTTCGTCTCGCGCGCTGCGGTTTATCGTTGACGGGTCTTAGACTAATTTACGCAGAGGAGGTTAGGATTATCTGGCACAACCTTCGGCCATGGCCCAGTTTGGCAACTGTTGACGACGGCCGCTTCGTTCGACGTAATGCTCCCCACCCTGTTTTGTTCCTCCTATTATAATACCAGCAGTGATCCCCACCGAAGACTGATTCGTTTTGCGTAGGTAGTGCAACCTGTCCATTTCCGCCGGCTGCCTAACCCACGACACATGCCGTTTTGTGAAATGATGACTCATTAGCGAGGTCAATATATCTTCATCTTTCTGCTCCTCCTCCTCCTCCTCCTCTGCCTCTGCCCATCTTATTATATAACCAGCAGCTATTCTGGACAGTTCTTCTCTTATACGCAGTTTCACAATGGAGGGTGGATCGGCGCGCAACGAAGCCGAGAAGGAAGATCACCTACTACAAACTAGATCTTCCGACAATCTGCCTCCGGCCAATTATGGCAAGCAGCCGCAATTATGTATGCTATCCCTACTTTTTACTGAGCGAGTCACATCCTTTCTCACCGTCATGCTCATCCTCATGATTTCGGTCCCTCGCTCCATGGGCGATATCGCAAAAAGACAACTTCTCTACGAACGTATACAAATGGAGGACCATCCCAGCTTCGAGATTTTCTGCACTTACCAGAACCGTATCGATGTAGTTCAACGGTCGATTGAAGTGCTCTTGGCGATCCCGTTTGGAATGCTAGCTGACAAAAAGGGTGTCCGGCTCATCGCTTGTTTGTCCTTGACTGGATTAATCTTGGGGGACGTCTATATGTATACGGTGCCTTACTTTGGCAAAGTTTTCCCATTGAGCTCTGTGTATGGAGCGACAATATTGTCTGCTATCGGCGGGGGAACCATAGTTTACAATGGCTTGGTAATGGCCATTATGGCCATTGCCACTCCGGGAACGTCCAGGTCAGTCGTGACAGGAGCATTTACGCAACGTGTTATCCCTTTTTGATGAGAAACTAACCGACACTATAACTGGCCACAGAGCGCCCTTCTTCTTTTGGGCTCGGGCCATCTTTTCCTTAAGCTCATTCATAACCAGCTTCGTCAATGTGCTCACAATTACCTCCGGTAGCAATGAGTACACATTCACATTCCCGGCCGATCAAGCGCGAAGTGTTGTCCTCATATCTGTATGTGTTCAAGCTCTAGGGTTTGTGATACTGTTCTTCATGCCACTGTATACCATGGGCATAGAAAATTCCATGCCAGAAACAGCGACAGCAGCTACAATAGTCCCAACTCGGCAGGCCTTTCGAAGTGACTTGGCCTCGTCACTCCCCCAAAGATGTGTTCTTGCTGGGCTTGCCGGTCTGGCCATCTATGGCATGGGACAAATAGTATTCTCTCGTGCGACGGTAGCTTTGTTTAAAGCCGCCATGGAACAACGGAGTGAAATAGAACGAGTCAGAACCATGGAACGAGTCAACGACATAATTAGCCTCGTCTTATTCATTGCGGTTCTTCCGGCGGTATATCTGTTTCTACTACGCGAGAAGCGTGACGCAGCGGCGGCCAATATTGCGCTCGTACGTGGATCCACAGCGCTGCTGGCTGTGGGAGCGCTAAGTTTGGGCATTTCTTCCATGAAATGGGCCTTGAATAGTTGTGAGTGAAACCTACGCCTAAATCCCAATTGGATTTTTGAATTTTTTTCTTACTACAAAGACAAAACGTTCACAATTATATAGCGCTTAGCACCGAGCCTTCGTCTGTGAGGTATTACTATTGGATTTGTGAGTGACAACCAACCCGCAATCTCAAATGCACAGCCGCGCCTGCTAGTTACAGAAACGGGAATATTGACGAATATTGCAGACAATCTTCTTCATATCGTAGCCAGCTACGACGCGCCTCTACGGTCGGTCTTAACGTTTATCGTCCCTGTCAGCCGATTCTCCGTGTTATTCACATCGATTGAGGCTACTCGATTCTTAGCCGCCTCTGGTGGCTGGGAGATGTTTAAGTATTTTTCGGTGTTGGGACATACTGGCCTGCTGTTCCTACCATTATTCATCGTGGGTGCATTTCATGCATTCGCCTGGCTCCTGCAGTGAAGTAAATAGTGCAAAATACCGTATACAATAGTTATTCAACCCTGCACTGGACTGGATTGTTTAGGAATTTGCTGCACTGCACGGTATACGGTATTGCACTGTATTTGAGCAATATCGTATTGTAATACCATATCGCACGGCGTGCAAATAGCCACATAGCCCTAGAATTAAGCTAACCCAGAATTTGAAAGTAGGCGACGCTACGAGGGAATGTACGATGCCACAGTTGCATCTGTAACTGATGTCCCCGACAGGGTAAGGAGAGGGCAGGAGCAACGACAACGCGTGGTGATACCGAGTTGCCGCCTCCGGCGGCAAGGAATGGGTTGCAAAGTCATGACACATAACAGGTCATACTGGTTGGTTACTTTGCTTTCCGCAGGTGGCGTGCGCACTTTACTTGTACGTGGGTTGAGGTTCCTTGTGTTCCCTATTTAGACACGATCACTATTTTTAAGTTCTGCAGACATAAATAGCGCTTGCATACTGATGTAAATTAAGAGCTTTAAATTCGGTGCTTCAAATGCAACAGAGTCTAATGTCGATTGATCAGTTACAACGAAGCATGGCACCATGGCACTACGTATCATGATCACCAATGGACACCAAATGTTTCAGAAAATTGGACGGCGTGCTGCGACTTTCGCCACAGCGAGATCACAAGATAGCATCCAAATACTACTTACAAAAAGAGAACGAGAAACCCCCAAGTCTAGAACAAAAACCATTTATGACACTCCTTCCGTCCCTAGCTCTGCTGGATGCTCTCCTGAACTTTCTTGGGTTTTGATTTTGCAGGTCTGTGTTTTGTGCACTGTGAGAATATGCGCGAGAAAGTCTACCTCCGTCCGAAGTTGCTTTATCTCAACCTCTAGCATCTTATTTTCAGATTCCAATCGTTCCATGCGAGATGGCTGGCATGGACTCTGGTGGTTTTTGACCCAAGTCAGTACTTTCGATTGCGCACCGATTCGCCTAGTACCACTGCTTTATGCGTGTGGATCTGGCATGATCTACTCTGCCATTTCAAGCACCTCTAGCCGGCCAGTGAAGATTCGAGTTGATCCAGGACAATTTATCCCAAGAGGCACAGGCATCCTCTATTATGCTTACGCTGACAATGACTGCCTAAATATAGTAGTTAGATGAACAAATAAAGGATACAGAGGAGGTGGTGCGAGGAAACAAATAACTCCCGACTTGCTGACCGTGACATCCCCCGCTCCATACATCCTTGCCAAATAAAGCTTCTTATGATTAACAATGTTCGCAAGCGCCAGGGCGGATTACACCCTAAACCCATCATGTGTTTCCACAGTTATGCGCCCGATAAAGTAAGTATGTCCCATCGTGGCACTTTAGCCAGGTCAGACTGAGGGTGAGGCTAGTCTTGAAGCAAGATCCACAGAAAATGGATCTTGCGTAGTTTGTTATTCTGCACCTCTTTCAATATTTTCAACGACATTCCTCGAGTGGTGCAATAATTATGCGTACCCACACTCGATTACATGATGCGAGAAGAAGAGCTTTGAATGTTACTCTATTGATAAGTTGTCCTGAAATCGCGTAACATGCTTTGTCTCCGTTAAACGGTTGTGTATAATTGTTGGCCCTTTTGGGCCTACGAGGATGGCAGACTGGCGTGGGCCATCGATGCACAAACCCCGGAGTAAGTTCCGCAGCCTCGCCGGTTGACAAACTGAGACACCAGCCGGTTTGACGCAAATAAATTTCTGCCTTTAAGCCACGTCGCCGACTAATTAGTCGAGACCGTTCCTCTGGCTTAGGGGACCCCGAAGCGGAAAGCCGTCTCATTTGGATCGGGATTCTAAAAGCATGAAGGGTTGCAAAACATTCTAATGCACTTGAACAGGCAAGACATTGATCTTTCATACCATAGGTAGCACTACTATGTCTCAAGCACTAAAAAGATGGGGGATGTCAAGTATCCATTTATACTAACAAGCCTCTTAGGGAACCATGTGACCTACTTATGGAATGACTGTTGTGAACATTGCGTCAATAGCTTCTGTCACGTTATGAGACTTATTGTTAAACCAAGCTTCTTCTCGAAATCATTGTTCTTCTTGTTGTTCGTGCTGCAGACTCTGTCTGCAGCCGTCTTTTAATACTAGAAACCTTACCCTTCGTCCGAAGCAATAATTGCCTTTTCTGGCTATTTTCAGTTCTCATAGCCGATGTCACGACAGCCAGCATTTACATCAAGTTTGCTTGTTCTATCAACAGAGGCAATTTTATCCGACAGCTTCAGTCACAGCTTGCCTACGAATTCTGTTTCTCCATATTGTAACGGGCTGAGCCCGATGGTGGCTCGGCTTGCGCTCTCGCCTTTGTCTTCAGCCTTGTCACTGGTAACCCCCAGCAACAAGCGAGATTAACAGAAGCAAGCCTACAAGAGCTCTGCGAGCTCTTCCTTTCTTGCTCTTTTCTCTTTCTTCTTCAGCTTTGGATACTTGTTCATAGTCACCTAGCCAGTTGTCAATATACTCGCTTGGACCGTTACACATATGAACAGTCCCTTGCTTCACATCGCACTTGACTTAGTATGGTCCCTTTGTACCGTCAAAAGTTTGTGATCAATTTGGACTAGATAATCAATATTTAAGAAAATATGGTGGGTTAATTTCATTTTTACCTTTAACTTATAGTTACAGTGATTTTAATAGCTAGTCTTAGTTTGGTAGCTTTCCCTTTCATGACAGGTTTCTATAGTAAAGATTTTACATTAGAATCTGCTTATGGTCAATACCACTTTAGCAGTATGGATTGGATTGTAGCTGGATCCGACTTTCGCTCCATTTCGGTCCAGAATTTGACTGTGGGGGGTCCAGGGCTGCCAGCGCGAGCCAGCCGGCGGCCCGCACCACTTTCTTGAGAATGTTAGACAAACAATCAACCACGACGCTAGAATTCAATTAATATTCGTCGCCATGCTCTTCATTAGAATCTCTGCCCTGATCGTCTCATTCCATGGCCTCCGACCTTGCCTTCGACGAATATCTTGCTGTATCTGCTGCTCAACATCCTTTTGATCTTGACGAGCCTATCCGTCATCAATAATTATACTACCTCCTTTGCGTATTTGTGTTTTTCTTGCTCTACTCTGCTTGTTGAGTGTTGCGTTTGCCGCTCGAAGCTGTTCATTCTCAGCCTTCAAGAGGACTATCTTATGCATTATTGCGCACCCCCGAGACTTGGTCTACAGCAGCCAAAATAGATGTTGGTGAGCTTCCCTGATGTCGGCTAATTCTTCTTTCAATATAATCCGTCTGCAAGTTGCCTCGGTTGGGTTATTTGGCATCTTTCGAAACCAAAAGTTGGGCAGCTCAACCCGCCTTCGACAGGTGACGTTGTCGGATAAAACTGCTTCCATTGATTGAACAAGCAGACTTGGAATTTGGCACATCTCCGGGCTGGGATACGCCGCTTCTGGCGTCTTTTGGATATGTCTTTGACGAGCCACATGAAGCATCTGTTTGTAATCCACCTGCGCACTGTAATTTAAAAACACCTGCGGGGTGGGACCCCGCGCCTAAGAACAACTTCTATCAAGAATACAACTATTCATTGACCATTTTCCAGCACGCTCAGTGCGACACTAACCTTGATTTCAATAAGGCGTCCTATTGGCGTTCGGGCGTCTTCAGTGAGAAGCTCTATTTGTCGTTCTTACCTCCGTTGCTCAGCCTCTCCAGCTCTTTCTTCTCTTCAACTTGCTCCGCTGTAGCCTTGCGCGACCCATTTTCGGTAGCGAACGTAATGTTAAATTGTGTTCCCTCTGGGTAAGCCCAACATGTAAAAAAACCAAACTGTTGGTTTTTCTGGCACGGTTTTTACATTATGATGCTCAGTCTTTGAGCCCTTGTTATTCTGAAGATTTGACCTTACGTGTCTTTTGCGCAGGGTATTTTCGATGGAACTCCAGTTCAAAGACTGCATTATGGCTCTGCTCGTCGCTGTTGTTTTCTCTTTCCACCCCCTATTCGCTTTCACTGCCCCCGCTTCAGCCCAGACGCCACCGATACACACGATACGACCGAGTAAGAAATTTGGATATCGATGTTATTCACTCGCCATCACACGTCATATTTCAGAGTTTGTCGGCAGAAGTTCTGGACCGTTCTGCGCAACCCACACACCAATCGTAAGAAGTAGGTCGTCGGCCAGCGCGGGAAGGTCGGGGCTGACCCGTTGAGCACTAAAGCAGTCAATTTTAAACGACCGCCCTCGTAGTAACTTTTGTACATTGGCGGGGACTTATGATCCGACCGAACGTGCCTTGGTATGACACAGAGATGCACCAGGAGCTGCAGGTACAACTTTTGTAGTCAGGTTTACGTTTGCCATCCTCCACTACCATCGGCATTCGGTTTGGTGAAGATCCATCCACGCATCATGATGACGAGGAACAGATCTGGTTCAATAAGGCCATTGTTGGTTTTCTGTGCTTTTCCCGCTGAGAGCCTCTTCAATCCCGTTCTGCGCATAGCGTCGCACCTAAGTCAGAGGGGGTATGAGGTGATCTTCCTTGGAACTGCGGCTATGCGTAACAAAATTGAGCGGATCGGGGCAGAATGGCTAGAAATCACCACCACTTTCGGTGTCGAGACAGACATTGCATTGCAGAAAATAATCTCTATGCCATTGGGGATGGCTCGGCTCTCTCTGGAGCTTACCTGGGTCTTCTTCAATGACCTTCCCCGCCGCATTGAGCAGGTTGGTGAGGCACTTGGCCTTCTGCAAGGCCGTAATCCTAGCCGGCAGATCATATTGATTGAGGACGTCTTCAACTTGTCTGCCATGGTATACAAATACGGCCGCCCTTTGCCGGGGGGATTGCTCAAAATGCCTCACAGCATCGGCGTTGGGGCTTCGCTGATGCTTGTTGAGAGCGAAGACACTGCACCGATCTTTCTCGGCCTTCCTCCAGATTCCACTACGTCCGGGAAATTGCGAAACAAAGCACTGAATGCGTTATACAAGGAGGGGCCGATGAAGCCAGTTACGACTGCGTTGAACCAGGCTCTGAGTCAAGCCGGCTGCACTCATTTCCCTGAGGAAGACTTTTTCACTGCGACCTACACAGCCCACGATATAACTATTCAACTCTGCTCAGAGAGCATGGAATATTTGAGATCGGACTTACCGTCTTCAATTCACTTCATAGGTGTTCTACCACGAATTGATACCGGTCTTTTCGAGCAGCCTGGTTGGTGGTCCGAGATTGAGAGGGCAAGGGCCACTAGAAATAGCAGGGTCATCGTCGTCTCGCAAGCGAACGTAAACCACTCTGATCTTATTACACCAACTGTATTGGCGTTCAGCGATCAAGATGACGTCAATGTAATCGTGATACTGGGAGAGAACAACAAAATGATGACTCACAATGTTCAGCTGCCGCCGCACGTGCGAATAGCCAATTCGCCTGTCGAGGATCAGATATTGAAGTTCGCCGATGTATTTGTCTCTAATTCAGGTTACGGCGCGTTCACCTGCGCCGTTCGTAACGGTGTTCAGATACTACTAGCTGTTGAAAAGGAGAGGGAACTTGAGGTGAGTATGCGAGTGGATTACACCGGGATAGGCTTTAGTCTAGAGGCACAGAAAGTGACCCCAGATAAGATCCGCAAGGCTGCTGAGGAAATATTAAAGAACCCAAAGTACAAAACGAAGGCGATAGAGATGAAAGAGGAAAACGATGCACTAAACGCTCTTACAGCAATCGAGACAAAGGTTATGGAATTGACAGGAAAGTAGGCAGGCAATCAGAAAGTCACCCGAAATAAGCCCGTTGATCTGTATTATAGTAATAAGTTAGTTTAATGTGCATTGTTGGGATAGCGCATATAAGTAAACTGGTGCTTTCCCAAATAATCATTGATATAACTAGTTATCCAAAGTTTGACACAAGTCATGATTGAGAAGATTTGAGTCCATATTGAAGTACAAAGTGGGCTGTACTTGTCGCGCTAATTGCTACACCCAAAAGAACCACAGGTAAATAGTTTTGCTACGTCAACACAGGCAATGGATGCCGAGGCTGCCGAGTCCCATCCTTTAGCGAGTGGATCCAGGCAGTGTCGCCTGCTTATCTCATACACGCAACATTACTGTATCCCTCTGCAGTTGACTATGGTCTGTGTAGTCGATTTTGCCGCCTACCTACTAAGGTGTTGTCATCAGTATTAGGATGCTGCCGGCTTGGAATCTTATTCGTAGTTGGGGTGTATTCTTGGGTATATATACTAGTGGGAGAGCGGTGCGAATTTCCATTATCCTACCGTCGTCAAGAACGAGGGCGTCGGCTTTCGATCCCGGCGGCAGCAGTCAAAGTGATTAGCAAACGTTGCATCGTCCACATGCTGCGATGGGTCGATAGGGTGCTGCGCTGACATCGGCCCACCTCTCTCAATTGGCAACGCAGTCTCTAGCGGACAGGCCCAAGTTTCTCCCGGCAAATTCATAGGCTGGCAAGTCCTCTGTATAATTTTAGCCAAAAGTTCATATGCCGCCCTCGCTTTGCTGTGGACCCGGCGGAGGCGTTTGAGCATTGCCAGCGCTTCGTCGATCTCGTGTAGAATCTCGGGGCGTCTGGGAATACTGCCATCTTGGTCGTTGGAAATAGACGAGCAAAGAACAACGGCGGTGTCGAATATATTGAACAAAAGTAAATAGAAATTGGCATCGTTTGGGTAAATGTAGCCAAAAAATTCACGAAGGGCCTCCATCAACTTGAGTGAATAGTTGATACCATTGCATCGAATTTTCAAATCGGCGGAAGGCGATCTTCTCGACATCGGCCTCGATAAGTATCCTTTAAAGGGCCCAAGTACCATGGAGTAAGATACCGTCTGCAGATAGTGGTGATGCAAGATAATCCAAGGTTGGGAGTCGTCATCTCTTTTGTTGGGATTGGTGAAATCGTAGATTGGAGGAAGATTACCCATCCAAAGCTCAAAGGTGGACTGGTACACCTGGATATCCTCTGGTGTAGTTACATTCCTCGGTAGACCAAAACGGTCCGACAGCTGCATGATTAATTCCGACAGCAGCTTTATATGCAGAAATGGCGATGGAGAGTAAGCATCTAGTGTGAGAGTTGGAAGACCGACATTGCAGTTAGTACGGTCAATGATCGCTGGTCTCGATAGTAAAGTACATAATTGCCTTTTGCCGGGTATCGTTAGCCCGAGTAAGTTATATTAAAGGCAAGATCCCCTTGAACGTACCAGTCCCATATGTTTAGGACACACCA
The DNA here is from genome assembly GCF_001653235.2 of Pochonia chlamydosporia 170. Classification (NCBI taxonomy): domain Eukaryota; kingdom Fungi; phylum Ascomycota; class Sordariomycetes; order Hypocreales; family Clavicipitaceae; genus Pochonia; species Pochonia chlamydosporia. The sequence goes on along the minus strand of NW_019154043.1, from coordinate 1,149,729 downwards.
AATCCGTCTTCGTATTTCACAATCAAACTCGGCCATTTGTCCTGAGACTCTGTCCTGATGAAACCCTAGTTCCTGGGCCATTAGAATCGTGGCATTGAGGGCATGCCAGCACTCAGCAAAACAACCTTTTAACTTGTACCAGTAGCATGAATGCAGTAGCGACTGGACGTTGAATAGGTGGTTAATTCCCAATGGAATGACCGTGCACAGCTCGCGAGCCGCCTGATGATATTTTTTGGATAGTTTTTGAACATCCTTAGCATCAAGCTCCAAAGTTTTCTGCATTTCGAGCTCGGCAAACTGGGCGGAGCATGCACAAACCATTAGGAGTAGGCTAGTCCATTGCACTGCTAGCGGCCGATTTCCTGATGCTTGCGGCCACCAACTTACGTATTCCTCCAGGAATACGGATGGATAGATCATGCAGTAGTGAAGGTTTACGCTTCTAAAAAAGGTTTGAACGAGTGTGTCTACAACAGGCAGTTAGCTGTCGGTGCTCAGGCAGTTAAACATGATACAGACATGACTGCCTCTGAGAGACGCTTTACCTATTCGATGTCTTGGCCAAAGGAGCTCCAAGGCACGGCTGAGTTGATGGCATGATGTTGAGTCCAGGAAATACTGCTTGTCGGACTTCAAGTAGATTAGCCTTTGCTGGTGGCGCAGCGAGTAAGAGATGGACAATACAGACTAACGCCTCAACACGTACAATCATGTTAGCACCAAAGCCCGCGATGCTATGAGTTGCCATATATCCCATAGCCTGAAATCCAAAATCTGTATCATCCCAAGGGCTGGGTTCCGACCCTGAATGACTTTCTGGCCCGTCATGAGTTCGTTGGCATCTGTTACTTAAATCTTGGCTCTTCCCTGGTATCCTCTGGCGACCACTGTAGCAGCACCTGTGGGCCGCTTTGCGTTTTTGACACCGGTCGCACGGCCATTGTCGATTACACTGGTAATGTGAGTTAGATATGATGAGCTGGAATCATGTTGGAGGTGGCAAATTATCCCATGGGATATGTGATGGTGAGATGGTTTGGCAGGCGTCTGAATGCAATGGGTAGCGATTATCGCAAACGTGAATGCGAATGGCCATATGGGTGCGTACCTTCTGCTTTCTGCGCTGACACTCGGTGCAAGCAAAGGGTATGTTGGTAGTCCCCTTAGCCATTTCAGCCATTGTGAGCGAAAGCGACTCGTTCAAGATTTGATCGACGACTGAAAAAGGCTTTCAGTGGCACTGGCAGAGTTGAGCAAAGCCTGCTGCATATTCGAGAGATGCCATGTTAATCACCGATCTGTTGATCACCGATCTTGCTCGGACGAGTTTCACTCGATATTGTACAATCTCTCCTGGAAACCAAGGCACGAATGACAATTGGAGTTGCCATTAGGGTCAAACAAGGCCTGCCCCACTTTGCAGCTAGTGAGCTGCTAAAGCGAGTGGAGTCCCTGCGTCAGAAGTAACACTTCGTTTGGACTGGATCTGTACATGGGCCACTTTCAATTGGTCCCATGTCTCAGACACAAGGATGCCCTTGCTTTCCCGACCCGTGCCAGCGTCGTTTCAGGGTTTCCCGGCTTGACCGTATGTGCGGTGTCCGCGCCAACTGACTAGAACCCAGCATCCGGAACTGGCCCCCTTCCCATGATATTGCCATCAATTGCCCAGCCGTGGTTAATTAATATCCGCAATGAGGCGACTTAAATCGCCCTACTCCCGACTAAGCTGACACCCTGGGAAAGCATGATCACTCTTAGTAATGTACCATCATGGGCTTGGAGAAAAGCGCACCGGTAATCGCTGGTTAATTCTGTCGGCGGAATGCCACTGCTCAGTCTGATATTTGGCTCGTGACTTGTTAGATTCCAAGCCGCTTGTACCGTAATTGAGCTTGCACGGTGCGAGCTATAGGCTTGAAGCGCTGGAAATGCAGTGGATTCACTATGAACCAGAGGATGCTGGTTGTTACAGCTGCTGAAACACTTGAGATTACGCCCATCATAAAGCCAGTCTCGTCAAAGTTGTGAAAATCCTCGTCTTGTATGCCGTATTTCGCGACTGTGTTGCGTACAAGCTCAAACCAAGGTTTAATTATCTTTGGATCTTCGCATAAGGCCCTCTGGTAGTCATATTGACGCGTAAAGCGCGTAAACAGCTGTGGTTGGCGCTTGACAAAGTTTGAAGCCCAGTTGACTCCCACAGGAGGCGCGTTACGATCGGCGAGCAGGCGATTCGCCATATCTTGCACACCACTAAGCCGGGGAGGAAAAGATCTCGAGCCTAGGTCAAGGATGTATCTGACAATTGTTGATTCCTCCAGATTTGTAAGTTTTCGAGAATTAGGCATAGTATTGCGTCGCGCGTTAATTCCCTTGATGCGAGTACTTAACGTACTATGGGGCACCATATAGATCTTTGCTGCAGCTCGAATGCTTAGTTTGGGAGTATTCTGGATAGCTTTAATAGCTAAGACTATTTGGCTCTCTTTGCTTGACAAATCCATAATATTTGGTGGAGAAATACAATGTTAAAGGAGGAAAGGTCCATCGATCTGGTGAGGTGTCCAGCTCGCTTGTGTGTCCAGCTCGCTTGTGGAGTACGTTATCCAGCACATTTATTTTTGCAGATGTCCCGATGCAGCTTGTATTTTGCTGCGTAATGCATACTCGTCCATCTTTTACGGTGCCAAACTCAACAAGAAACGTGACAATTCCGTAGCTAAAGTGTTGAGGCTTCCGGTCAATAGTCACGGGCTTTTCAAAAACAATTGATCTTGAAGTCGTCCACGAAGACCAAGATGGCGTTTACGAATTTTTGAACGACTGCGGGCTATTGGAGGGTCCAGCGCGACGTGTGGTCCGCGACATTACACTGATTTTCAAAGGAAGCCAGACAGTCGTGAGCATTAACGGTGGATGATTTTGCATACTCATGCGGTAAAGTTGTCTAAGACGACCGCTAGCAACATGTTGGCGTGCTAGAGGTGCAATAATAAATCATGGACCTTGACTCAAGCTCGTCACTGGTTTAAAAGATACTTCTCTTAGCTTCATCTGTCTACGGTATTCTAGCTCATGATAACTCCATATCTTGCTAACCCCAACACAGCACCAAGAAGTATGGCCAGAGGCGCGGAAAGGCCGAAGTATCTGCCTCCAACATAGGCCGTCGCTGTGACCACGACCCACCATGGATCATCCCCCAAACTTTTCCCGGACTGGAAGCCCTCATCAATATAGCCAACTTGCCAAATTCGATACACAGCTGTGTAAATCAGGCCGACCGCACCTGCATTGACACCTCTTACCCCAGATTTTACCCATGGCCTGCTGCGCAGGATCTTCCAAACGCCCATTGTACCATGAACCAGGACCATTCCCGGTAAGAAAATGCCCAAATACGCAACAATTGCGCCCAATATAGCAGGTTGTCCGCTGTTAATGGCGGTAAGGCCCCCTAAGAAAACAGCGAAATTGAAGTTTGGCCCTGGAAAAGCTTGTGCTATCGCAAGCCCAATAAGGAAGTCGCGCGGACTAACCCATCCCTCTGCCACGACGTATTCCCTCAGCAGCGGAATTACAACGGGCCCACCACCAAAAATAATGGTTCCGGCGAGATAAAGGTTCGCAAAGAGTTTATATAGTGTAGGAGGATTACGCAAGACTCCACGGAGTACCATTACGACAACGAAGGAAAGGAAAAAGCCGTGATAATAGCAGTTCCGGATTTCCATGAGAAGTCCAGCCGATACTCCTGTGGTATGGTGCGCGACTCAGGCAGGCCCCCAGAAGTGAGATCACGCTCCCGGGGCGCAGGGACAGTAATATTGGAGCCCCTGCGGCTATCTGTTTCGATTGCATTGTTTTCCAATCCTGTCGATGATGGTCTCGCACGTATGAAAATACGCTTAGCAACTTGCCCGAGACGATGAAGCCAGCGGTAGTCGTGTGTAACAGCAGCGAAACCAGCGGCGAACATAAGGACCGGAAAGTACCAGAGCGCGTTATATAGCATTCCGGCGGCACCGGTAAGAAAGACAAGGACTCTAGTCAGCTTGTCTGTAATTGCTTTGTTCGATAGTTCCACTGCTGCTAAGGCGATAATCCCAACAGTTGCAGCGTTAAGCCCGGACAATAAGGCGTAAACTGCACGTGGTAATGTACTCCCTATGCTGGAGACGCCGACGGAAAGACCAAACATACCCAGAGCTCCAGGCAAACTGTGCATCAAGGTTACTCTCAGTCCCCTTCATAGTTGCCCAAATATCTGGCTTACCTCCAAATGAAAAAGGCAAGCAGGGCCCCAAATAAGCCGCTGTGAATTAAGTTAATACAATACAGCATTTTTGTGCTTGCTGGGCCCGATAGAGCTTGCGAGACGCTGAAGAGCTCCTGGTACTATGAGGTGACTTTTAGTCTATGAATGAGCTGAATTATCTCTGAAGGTCCGTACCAACAGCTCATCGATCCAATTGAGCTTCAACACAAACTTGTCATGGAACTGTTTTAAGGTCAGACTACATCATGTTGGGTATTGGTTTTTGCGTACGATTTTGAAATGGACTGGCGGTCCACCAAACGCGGTGACGCCGAGGTGCCAGTTATTCCGGATCGTCGGCCATGTTTGAACGATAGCTTTTTGTGCTTTTTGTTCCCAGTAGCTGATAGACATTCTTTGGAGGACAAAGTTCATCGTCTACTAATGGGTCGCTTACGGAATGTTTAGATGCAAAAATACGGAATGTCGCTCGACGGACCGGGACTGTGCTATTTAAAGGCGACCGTCAAATAGTTGCGTTGGAGGAAATGCGGGGCGGCTGGCACGCCATACCCCATGCCTTGAACGCCATCAATATTGAGGAAACGCTCTTTGTGACTCACGGAGGCTCAACTCTGATGCCCTGTGGCAGCGACCGTTATTTCGTGCATACTGATGGGGTAAAGTTTCTGTTCAATCAAGGAGGCATTGGCGTTGCCTCGGGATATAAGCCCCACGCGTGGGTATTCTATTCTACGATGGGTTTTATAAGGCAAACAGTATGAGACCTGCAAATTCTTGACTCAGGCCAGCGCTGACGTAATGCCATCATCACTACGTGGGAACCGAGAAAAAACATTTTAGACAAGACAATGCTTGCTGATTTTGAGGCAAAATGGAGTGGTTTTAACGCGGGGGTGGATGTTTTGCGAACTCGACGACGAGGCGGAAAACGGCAATACCTTTTGCATTGGCATGGTCGTTCGTCAAAGGAGGACACATGGCTGAATGAGGACCTTTTGAGCCCACAGCTCTTGGGTAGAATCGAGGAAACTGGATTAGACGTTTGTCACATTTGAGGTTTTAATCCCTGTTTTCTTTCAATGCTGTCTTTGATAGAAAGGCGACATATTTATCTTAATCGACTGCGAATCCAGCACTGCCACTTGCCATGAGCTATATAATGCACTCGTCTGACCCGAAGCAATTATAGTAATCTTTCATCCAACCATTTACCTCAATGCTTGTATTTGAAGCCGTGCAACTCCGACAGCGTAAAAACAAATGTGTGGGAGAGGGCAGCTGTAATTCGACTTCTTCGAAGCTGAAGTGACCGAACGCACGCCATTAAAGATGACAATTTCCTGGCAGACCCTCCAAAGCCCACTATTGATGCTGTTCTCCTCTACTTGGTCAGTTCGACTCTTCCCTAGTTCATCGACGTCTGTATTGTGCAATCAAGAAGCGACAATTGCTTACAAAAGTGAAACACTCCTACGGTTGTCTGTGACTCCAAATTCAAGCTTACATATCTAGATCGGTTTACCCCCGTCGACGAGTCAGAACCGGCTCAACAACCTCCTTAAAAACGCCGAAGATGACCCCGCTGCTGTTCTTTAATGCCCAGGGTAAACATTGCAACGTTTGGACGTCCTGGAGCATCAGTAGTTTCCATGGCCTCATTTCGGCGTTATAGAACTATTAATTTATTGTCACTAAGAAGGAGGAGCCATAATCATAATGTGTTCCCAATATATATATTGTCTGTTTAACTGATTCTATTCATGGTATCCCATGAACATTCCACTCTTTGTCACGCTTTAAATATAGTGACGTTGCAGTTTTTGAATACTGTCAATACCCGTTGTTGTTTTCCCCTTTTCATCCGTTTTAAGCCTTTCACTATGCTACGTCTTCCCCTCTTTTTAGCCTTCGCCTTCGGTCTTGCCAGCGTACGCTCTCTGGACTTGTGTTCCGTATTTGCAGAAAAGAATCTCGAGGGGGATTTTTCCGCTCTCGAGGTTGACAACGATGGATCATCTTCGGACTCTGAGTTCACAAAATTGCCGGGATCGTCATTGTTAATGTATAAGGTGGTTGACGTTGTATGGCAAACCCGAGAGGCTTGATCAATGGATTCTTCCGGTGACGTGAATTTCTCTGTTGTCCCCGAGCTCGCAGTCGAAGCAGCTAACTGAATGCCCCCACCAGCAATCTTGTCTAAATTATCGAAATAACGATCAAATTCTTCTTCGGTGGCAAAAGGTACCTGAGTAACATTTTTAGCAGTTGCTTTGTTGTCTGTTGAGGTCTTTGCAGCTTGCATGGCGCCGGTGAGGTGAAATATTGATGAAGAGGTCCCACAGCTCTGTGAGACCCCTATATTGAAGAGCGTACGGGTTATTCTTATACGCAAAGATATCCTACTTCTCTCTCCTATTACGGGGAGCCCAAAAGGACCCCATATTGCATATCACGTGTGTCTACCTAAAGGCGATTGTTGAAGAAGAAAGAGCCTTACATTTGTGCAAAAGAGGCGTTGCACTCGTCATATTGTGATGAGATGTATCATATACCTAGAGCACCACATTACCGCCGCACTGACACCTTTGACCCTATCGTGGTTATCACCAAATCTGGCTTGCCTCTCTCCAAGGAGTGACAGAACTTGCCATCGACGAAGTATCGACTTGCATTTTGGACATGCTTGGGGCTCTGGACTGTCGTGAGGGCGGGTATCCAGCCGGTCAACCAAGAAGATCTTATGCAGATACGTAATCAAATACGTGTCAAACTATCTTTAGATTGGTCACCGCTGATGTGAATCCTACATCCCAGGCAGTCAAACCAACGGCATCACAACAACAAGCCCCAGGAGAGGGAAGGGGGGGTGTGTTCAGGAAGGAGAGTCTGCCTTAATTTGGACGGCTCGATCAGCTCATCCGGCACTCCTTCCACCGTGTGATCTTACATGATGGTTATCTGCGTTTTTAAGATTCGTCATCAACAACGTCAGCTCATCCGTCAGTCCTTCTACATGTGATGACAACGTACATGATAGGGCATAGAAACCAGTCGGTAATCCAATGAGGACAAGTTGTATCGCTCCTCGCAGCAAAGCAAGGCAGACTTAAGCCGCGTTAAGGCATACTGAGGTAATATTGACGAGGTTCTAGATGGAATCACCTTTAGAGGTTACACAGTATGTATGTGACATATTCTACTTTGCTTAAAGTGGGAAATGGACGCATGCTTCATTACGCAACCATAATTCTACGACAGCACGCGGGAAGCATGGAACTATGAGACATGTGAGTACCTTGGAAGTGCTCTAATACTTAAAGAACTCGTTCCCTGGTTTTTGATCGGAAATGCTCTCTACTCAGCGATAAACGCTTGTCCTGGCTTTCTTTGCGCAATCATAAAATGCCTTTCCGCATCAAACAAGTTGCTACTAGGTCGCGGGGTATCTATAGCAGTCAGCCAATCCATTTCCCCCATATCGAAGATTCAGACACGGAGTTCGAGACCAACTCAAACTGCTCCCGTGCTCAGGGGAGGTCGCTATCCCCTGAGCTTCGCCGTATGCCTACTAGCGGTGAAGATACAGCGATAACTGATTCTTCTTGTCATAATGCTGGCGACGACAACAAGAAGAACGACGATAACCACTGCGACAATAACCATGATGACAGTCATATTTCACATTCAGAATCAGGATCAACTCAAGATACACGCTCAGCATGCCAAGTAGGTCGACTCTCACAGGGCCTAATAACAGACGGAAGTATCAAAAATACGACGGCTAAAGTAGAGAGGGCAATGACTATGCGGGCCGAACCACTTTGCTACGGGGGCCGTCGCACGGGGGCCGTGTGGCTAAGTCGCTGTCAAGCCACGAGTTCACTGACGTGATTACTTGGCGCACAATAATTGAGCCTTATTTGTACCGCATTGAAAACAAGCTTCGATTTAATACACTGCCCTGATGGGCCGCTTCGCCAACTAGCTACCCCACGAGACTCATTCCTAGCCAATACAGTCCAGAATTGTACAAGCATTTACCGGGATGCCTACTACGGATCGAGTCACAAACGTACGTTGATACAATCCTCACACTCTGTCTCATGGCCCAAATTTGTTGCGGCGGATGACATTGAAGCGGCTGGCACCCTACGAGAGCCTCGACGTTGACGTTTCGGGGCAGGTTCCGGAGCCTCATCTTCGCTGATGATCTCCCATTCGGATCGGGTCCTCCGTACGCTGAGCTGCCTCCTGCGGCCAGCCTGTCGTACGCCAGTCTGTTTGCCTGGTCCGAGGGCAGCCTTCTTTCGTGTAACCTTGCTCTCTTTAATAGTCTTGCCTGCTGCTGCCAGGCCGTCACGGCTTTGACTGGCTGGCCGATTAATTACCATACTCTCCGGGACAGGTTGCGTGGCATTCTTCGGCCACCCTCGAAGGCTTGTTGCAACCTTGGGATCGAGTATTCTGCGGTAGGGGTTGCGTGAAGTCGGCTCCCTCAAATGCCACCGAGGATGAACGTCCCATTTCGTTAAGAATGTTCCTGCTTCCAACTTATTATAAATTGTATGACTACAAGGTATCCCCAGCTGCCAGGAGACGGTACAGTCCTCGTTGCATTTTCCGATCGGTTCTGGCCAAGGGCAGGACCTGCTTGGTATTGACTTGACCGCATGGCGGTGTTCTCTGGCGAGAAGACTAAGCCCCGGCTGGGACATCACCATGCGAAGCTCCCCTAGATATTCTGAGCCCGGCCCGGAGTACGCCCGTGCGGTCAGCACTTCGTCTTGCGAGCAGTCATCAAGGGAATCCTGCTGCTGATCAGCCAACATGCCCTCGATCGCTTCGACAAGTCCGTATAAATTGCTCATGCCGTTGAGCAGATAACTCTTGACATTGTTGTTGCTCGCCTCCGTGCCAGAAGTCACCCGAACCCCGAAATTGCGGTACTTCTTGATAAAGCAATGTGCCCATTGCGCACTTACAGGCAAGTAAGTATTGTAAAGGTACATCAGAATTATCTGCTGGTCATTGAACTCATCGCATAAACGCGCCCAGGCCTTCTCGTAATCATCTTTAGTCTGTGCGAAGACCACGAACTTCCATAATTCAAGGACTCCGCGATAGTTGTGTGGCACAGGTGAGGTGTGGTCAGTCCGCAACGGCGGGCTGCCGTCTTTCCCTACAGCTCGGACAGCTTCCATATCTCTCGAGGTTAGTGCCGCCTGTGACCGTTCACTGTCGGAACTGTTATGTCCACAGCCGTCACCCTCCTCCTCTGCGTCCTTCCACCTTCGTTTGGCATTGAGAAGAACGTTTGAGTTGACATGGTGGATGCAAATTTGCTGTTGGCTGCCGGGGAACTGGCTATCCAATGCAGCCTTCATCTGCTTATCATAGTCCGTGATGATCACGTCCGGTGACTGGATTTCATGCTCCACAATTAGCTGTCTGAGTCCCTCAGCGAGGAATTGGAAACCTTCCCGTCTCTCATTATCGATCAATCCGAAAGCGGCGTTGTAGATAGACTTGAGACAGGTCTGCCCCGTCACCTGGAAGAGGGGCAGCTTGAAACGATTCGTATTGTACGTGTTATCAAAGCTCATGATTTCGGGAAATCGTTTCCACATGCGAAGACAGTATGGAAAGGTCCATATAAGGCCAACAAGGCGGTCAGGCTCTGCGTCTGACCATTTGACAATATATGGGATGCTTCTCTCATCGAAGAGCTTAATCAAGGCGGCTGTTGGGCTCAACCCGTCAAGCTTCTCGCGGCGCAAGAGCGCCCTAGCGTTATAGATGTCCTTACGCGTATAGACGGTGCCGGGGTGTTTTTCTTTAACAACACCACGTATATCGCGGGCCCGTATGCCGACTCGCCGGCTAATAGCTTCAACCGTTGCCTTGACAGAGTCGCTTAGCCTCCGGTGAATTGGATGAGCTGAGAGACTTATACTCCGTCCATGATTGTGTTTACTGTGCTGAAGGTCGGCAAACTCCCGCAGAGTCCACATATAATTGTTCTCTTCTAACGCTTCCCCCACAACCTTCCACTTGCAACCGCATTTCCGAGAGCGTTTCTGGCGAAGCCCTGCCCCTCTGGATGGGCGCGGCTGGCCATACCGATCACACTCAAATACGTACCGGGTTTTCCGTACACTACTACCCGAGCCGTTCCGTCTGACCACTCCAAATCCGTTTTCCTTTGCAAAGTTGTTGACTTGGGACTGGAGAGCCTCTATTGATGAAGTGAGGGGACCAGGAATCGGCGGGTTGAGAATGGTGTTAGACTGACTTTGAGTACTAGAGCCTGTGTCTGAGTTATCGTCACGTTCTTGATGTTCCTGTCGATCTCGCCTTTGTAGCAATGAGAGTGATGCACTTGGGTTCTCACAAGTAGCCCTCCGCAGATCAGATGTCCGACGATGCCTAGCCAAAGCGTTTGCCAATGAGGAGTCAAGCTTTGCTTGCTCGCGTGCGAGGTCTAGAGCAGACCGAAAGAGGGCTTTGGGTGTTATGTAAGTATTGGCTTCCTCCAATTGGACTTGCTGGCGCATACGCTCTCTGTCCAGCTTATCTGGACAGGGAATCGTTGTTGTGCAGCAGCGCCGAGTACCCTTGCCGCGGAAGCAGTCGTCCAAGAATATTTGGGATTGTCTTAATTCTAAATAAGGCTCATCGACACCGCGGTTGCCATGAGGCTTGGGAAGGCTGCTGAAGAAGTTATCTGGCCATGTCGCAAAAATATTATACAAGGCATTATCGTCTCCAGCGCCGTAGTGAAGTTCGGGGTCGAATGGTGTGGGCTCCCACCTTTGGCCCTCAGGGGGCGACTGGGCAGCTGTGCTGTCGTTTCGCCCAGCACAGGTGAATGAAGCTATGGTTTCCTGAGAGCTCATTGTAACATGCACGATATATTGTTTGATAAAATGAAAGGGTTTGTGGTATTTTGGTCTAATTACATTGGAATATTCCGGCAGCAATGCGGTACTGCTTGCCACCTGCTGGAATGGAATGCGTCGACTGCCAAATTAGGAATACCAGCCACACGGCCCCCGTACGACGGCCCCCGTAGCAAAGTGGTTCGGCCCGCATAGTCATTGCCCCATACAAAGTCCCCCAGACTAGTTGTTACCAACGCTGACAGCCCCCTGGACATAATAATTGCTCCCTCAATCAAGTTTTCCGGCACTACCTACCGAAATTCCGTAAAGACATCGAAAACGACTAGCTCGGACTGCGTCGCTGAATCGGGTTGGGTGCAGGTGGAATTAGATACAGAGAGACTTCCGATCAAAATGGACAGTGCAGGAGAGTTGTGTTGCTCGGAGTCGTCAGTATAACGGTACTGACTTTGGATCTGCCAGAAGGTCGTCGACTGGCGGCCTCACGAGTCCGCGATACTGGCCGGCATCACCCCAGCATGCATTCTCTGCACTGGAAGGCGCGAGAGGCGAATCAGACTCGGAAAGCGATCTATATCAGCAGGTTATTTGCGACCGGATGTCGTTCTGTTAGGCGGGGAACATTCTCACGGCGGGAAGATTTGAACTGTCACTACAGGAGGTCTGAGGTCCCGAACAACGCAGAATTCCACATCACAAGTTACTATGGAAAGGTGAAATTTGTGCAAGGGGTCATCGGGGCGCGATGTAATTCGACGAAATATACGCATTAATTGAGTCTCTTGGCCCCTTATAAAATGGCACATGGTTTGTTTTCAATTTCCCTCATCATACCCTCCTGCTGTCGTTCTAATACGAGTTAATTGATGGCGTTGTGCCTGCAATATCTCATTATGGCTCATCGAGCAGTAGCTTAGTCAAGAGTTGTGCCACAAGTAAGGCAGTCTACACGTTCCATCCAAGTGCCACTATTTTCAGCACGGTCTTGCCTATGATCAGTGATTTCCCAATGCATTGGCCCGTCTTTCGTATTGAGTGCTGCCGTGAATAAACCGTCATATATTTCGTTACTGGTAATTTTGCTCATTTTTAACGAGGACAGGTTTGACGGATCCTTCCCACCCTCAACTAGAGAGCTTGGAGGCGTTGTCTGAGATACCGTCAGTGTTATATCTGAGACATTCTCTGGACTGTTTTGTTTTCCGCCCCCTAAGCGGTCGTATACTCTCTTTAATACAGCATCCCGCAAGCATTTCTCATGTAACCACTGCCCGCAGTCTTGACTTGTGCAGCCGACTAAAAGTTCTTCTGGATGTGCTGGGGTGCGACAATTGCAGATCAGCTCTGCTGACTATGTGAGGCGTGAGACTTCTATGTAGGGGCAAGGAGACTAGGTGAGGCGGACATACGGAAAGCTCCAGTGTCGCAACATTGAATGCTTGCCGCCAATATAAGGTATCATGAGTTTCATCGTCGTTTGATTCAATCCATTGATGCACTAGGGCCTCTGTAACAACGCTGACGACGTTGATAATATCCACTGAAATTTGTTAGCTTCTATAGTCACAAGGAGATACTCTTGTATATTCATACTGTGATTCGAAGCTATTACCTCGTTCTTGCCATGATATGGCTGCCGACCTTCAATCGTCTCCTCGCCATGCCGAGTGTTAGGGGGCAACTCGTCCGGGGAATACATCCAGTAGACACGGGCATACACATGGTTTTCGTCCGCCGCCCTGATCTCCAGAACTTTAGCGACCCAATGCTGTGTCAACTGTGGCGATGTTGCTCGGTCCTTGTCTCTACATGCTGCCTTCTGGGCCTTGATCGAGTTATCGTTGCCAACGTATACAAAATCGTCCGTTCGGTATGTATGCCCGTTAACTGTAGGAATAGACACCATTCCCACGAGTTAGCTTTGTGTGGATTTCCCTCATACGTTATTGCACAATGGGAACTACTGCAGCTTACGAATAAAGGTGTGATATCGCGTCATATCCTGCCAGCGTTTCAACGGCTCTATTGTGTACGACATGTCCATGCTTTGGTTCGATATGAATTTTCCTTGCGGCTTGAAGGGTGAGAGCTGGGTGAATTGCCTGTCAACCTTGTCACCATGATGTTGTTTCCTCTTCTCGGATGTTCGTTCGGAGCTCTGGTCGGTGAGCGTAATCACGGTGAATGGGCAGCCAACGCGACCCTCCTCGATGGAACATCGACGCCGTTTCCTCGATTTACGTCCCATTTTAATATATTTCTCGTGCTATTCGCCGGGCGTTTTGCCTACAGGTCCGGGGTCTGCGTCATGTCTCACTAAAGTAGAGTTTCGTGCCGCGCTGCGTTTTATCGTTGACGTGTACTAGACCATTTGCGCGGCGGATGTTAGGGTTATCATTTGGGACAAGAGCTGGGGACACAAAGCGCGTTCGGAGAAGCTTTGAGTGGAGCCGTTTGTTGCTGCGGCGAAGAGTTGGAACTGTTGTCCACAAAGCCTGTAGTGGCAACTTTTGGACAACTCTTGTTCGGTGCGGGGCAGAGCTTTGCAGGCCCATGTAAGTACTTTTCGAAACGTCCTTGATACTCCTCATCCACGTGAAAAGCCATTTAGTGCTTAAAATGACGGGCTAAATCCCGGCTGCGTCCGGCTGTTTCCCGCCGATTTAAGTACAGCTGCGTACCAACAAAGTAGAACCTGGTCAGCTTCTGTTGATGACTGATAATACTTGGAATATCTTGCGGAGAAGAGGGGTCCCTCGGACTTCACCAACAGCCTGACAGCCAGCGTCTCGCGGGGTTGAACTAATGGTCGGGTCTTACTGTATCCTTAGTGTACGCTATTTTCGGCTCTCCGCCGGAGTAATCTATGGCCACCAGCCAATTAACCTGTGACCAGAAAGGCCTTTTATGGCGCTCATTTACCATCGTTGTTTGCCAAATTGAGCCATAGTCGATCCAAACCGTTTTTCTGTGCAAAATCTCCCCCGTCACATCCAGGGGGCATAAGGTCGATTTTGGAGCCAGTTCCAGCTCGTCGCTGGACAAAAACCACTTCATATCCGTCAGTCAATCAACCTAACACTTGAAAAGTCATTTGTGGCCACACACTCCACCACTTGGGTGCCACCTGAATTCGCACCCACAGACAATTATGGGGACGTTTCATTTGTAAGTATTCGGTTTGCCGTAGTTATCACTTTTGCACTACGAAGGAACATCGTTGGTGTGGGTGTCAAACAATATAATATCACCCGACTCTATGACGAGCACCACAAAATAAAATACCGAGACGACGTAAGCGAGAATTGAAAATAGTTTGTAGCGACATTTAGCATTGTCGCATTTTCTCGGCATCACGGTTTCCTTCAAAATCTGCCCGCCCATGCACCACATCCCTCGGTGTATGAGACGTATGTGATTATTAGGGTCTTTATGAGAAAGTGAACTGCCGTTGAATGCTCCATACAGTGATTAATTTATGTGTGCATGACCAAATTGATCGTAGTCTACTATCTGGCTGTGTGGCCAGCCCGAAGCGAACCTCCCAAGAGTCCTGCTCACGATAGGGTATTCTAATTCAGACGCAAAGAGTAGGGTATTAAAAGCGTCTAATGGATTTTCTTTTACAGAGCTAGGCTGATGGTCATAATACTGTAGAATGGATGTCACATGAATCAGAGACGGCACTAAGAGCTTCAGGTAAGGAGAAAACTTGGAGTCTCATGATTCCACGAGTTTCCATCAAAATGATCAGAAGGCTCGCATGACTCCCATTCCGAGTTACGTCTTGAGATTATTCTAGGCAGCTATCGGAGATACCGAGGATCATCAATAATCTCATGTAATAGAATGACTTCCAAGTAAACAATTGGTTATTTTACTGATCCTTATCTCACGAGAGGCGGGCCACAAGAGCCGTGTGCATGAGGGCCGCGTAGAGTCCACGTAATCTCTTTTCAGTCCAAAGGGAGTACAATGATATCATCAATAGCAATAAGCTCAGGGAAACTCCAGGAGATGCTCAGGCTGGCTCAGGTGGCTCAGGGGCTACTCAGGTTAAAGCAGCCACAACTCAGGAACTCTTTTGAGAAAGGAAACTGGGTCCGTCGTGATTCCGGTTTTATACTGGGCTGTTTTATTATATAGTATACAATCTTCGCGCTACAATATGTCCCATTATTAAGCAAGGCGATGCACGCCCCCCAAACTGCGCAAACCTTTGCAGCGGCTCGGATACTAAGTTTAGGGTCAAGCTGCAATAATCCTAGCCTGACGAGCTAGGATTATTTCACTCTCTTTATTTCAAGATGTCAAATGTGCATGAACTCAAAGATAGCTGACCGCATGAGGTGGCCGACTGTGTTCAAGCTGGGCCAACCCGCCTTCCTATTCAAAGTGATTTGGCCCCCTAATCTCAGCAAATGAGGCAAACGATTATTCATAGGTGCTAGAAATAAAATTTGACTCCAGACAGAGATCACCTACGAAACTTCAACTTTGTACAGTATCGAACTTGAAGAGCCTCTTTTGAGCGCCATGCAAATTTGTCGCTAAACCGTGCATGAATGTCTGCCCACGAAAGTCCGAGTTCCTCTTTCAACTTTTTGAGCAGGCAATCCTCCTCCGGTGTAAACCTTGCTCTCGTGCTGTGTCCTCCTTGCTTCTGACTTCTCTTGGACCGTGGGTGCATTGCGTAGCCGTGTTTCATGCACAAGTCCCAGTCGAACTGTAACTGGAACGTAGCTTTGTCGTTAACAATGGTACGCTTTAGCTGGACATTTTTTAAGGCCCATTCTTCAAACTCCGCTCCGTCGATAGAGTCGGTTGAGGGGTGCGATATAGCAGAGAGGAGCATGTCCCGTGGCCGACGTTCCCTTGTCGAGGTGTCAGGATAGTGCCGTTTACTAGGCATTCTGGATCCAATAGAGGGACTACCGAATCTACGGCGCTTGCGTGAATCCTGTTGAATTAATTCGTCGTCGTCACTATCCTGACGGTCGTCATCGTCTGTGGATGAAGGGCAGTATTCTGTGTCGCTCTGTCTACGGACACCGTCTTGCCTATGTGGATCGTCCCTGTCGCGCCACTGCGATTTTTCGTTCATTGTCGTAGGTCGGATTCGCCGGTAAGAAGGGGACTTGCTCGACCGCGTTTCCATATTCTTGTCATTAATCTGTACATATATGTTTGATTTGACATTGGAGCTATCCGGAAGTTGAGGCTGCACCGGAGGTGGATCTTTAAGCGTGTTCACAATATCCTCAGTTGCTACTCGAGAGGAGGTTATCTGCATTGGCTCCAGATCACATGACAGGTTCTTCAATGACATGTTAACCTGTCGCGACACTGCCGGCGTTGAGGCACGGGTTGATCCAGGCGTTTGTGGCGAATGAAAGGGACTAGCCGCAGAGGAAGTTGTAGACTGCGCGGAAACCGGGCTTGGGCTCCGAGAAGCTTCTTGGTATACGGTCACTGAGGGGGAAGCTGGTGCACCGAGGCCTTCGTGGCCGTCACCGCGGTTAGACTGTCTATTGCGCTCGCCTAGAAGTCTGATTAGTGTTGATTTTAGCATTTGAAATGCCACAACTACATACCAACACGATGCGTGTCTCCAAGCTCTTCCTTGGCAGATGCCGCCAAGGCCTCGACCGACGGAAGAGTGTCGTCCGGATGTGCGTGCTCAGGTTTGTCGGCAGTGTTTGAAAGAGATGCGTTGGTTGATGCCTTCTCGATTTGCCTCGGGGTGTAATCAAGGCCCGCAGAAGATTGCCGCACGGAAGAAGCTGTCTGCTCGCAGTCCGCATCCTCATCTCGCACCACGAATCTAGCCCGAGGAGAAGGCGAAGCATGAGCAGTGTCCGTGGTCCTTTCTAGGAAAACTGCATCCGCCGATGCTTCGTGATAGTCAATAGCTCCAGTGCATTCATCCCAAGCTAATATTCTGGGGCTTTTCGTGCATTCAGGCATCATACTACCTTGACGAAGGGTGCTCGCAGGGGTTGGCTGGTGCGACACATGCGTGAGTCTTTCCTGCGGCTCATTATCATGGCTGTCACACTTTACATCAGATTCCTCATCGGATGGTATTGATATAATCTCAACCGTTTTCGCCGTCTGATCGTCGACCACATGACAGCTTGACCGTGACGATGGTTTACGTGACGGCTTCTCAGCTCTATCTGGTGATGGAGAACTCTGCTGTTGGGCGGCGGACAGCCGTTTGCTGCCAGAATAGTTCATGTGGACGTGCGTTGACGGAGTCCAAAAGCGCTGGTTATGAAATGAAACAGGAGTTGCCATGATGACAGCACATACATGTGAATTCCCAATGCAAAACTTGCGAAATAAAGATATTTGTCCGAATGAACATATGACGGTGTATAGAGTTTTATATACCTGAAAAATGACCCAAGAGTTTTATATCACCGTCTTCGTAGGACTGCGTGTCGCTCGCCGGTCCCCATGTCCGGTTTACACTGCGATTAACATCCACAAGGCAAGTCTTACTAGCTCTTGCCTTGCCGCCCTCCAATCAATAAACCACCAAGCTGCACTTTCTGAGAAGCAATTCCGGACTTCTGTCTCGTCCAGGTAATATCGCCGCAAAAAACGCCTTGGCTGGGTCCACCAGGTCAGCCTGACTCTTCATCAACGCCCCGCGGAGTCGGCGTGACGGCGTGACGAGGCACATATGTACTGGGCCGGATATTGGACTAGACCACGGATGCAAGGGGGTTCCAATTTCAAAAGTTCCCTCTTTCAAGGCATTTGATGACGTGTCGCGCCCTCAGAATGCCACAGCTCGGCTCAGCTCGTTCGCTTGACGAAAGGAGTCTCCATTGTCAGAAGTTCCAGCCTTGCAGCATTCCAGATGACGTGTCATGCCACATGGGTACTTTGCAGCTCGGTTCAGCTCGTCGAGGTGTTGGTAGATACATGAAAAGGGGTATGTACGAGGCAATTTTACTATTGGAGGAGCTGTGGGCAGCCGGCCGAGCCCAAGCGTCTGTGTCCCAAATCAAGGCGGCTGCTGTCTCAGGGTCAGTACGACCAAGAACGTTGTGGTAAATGAATTGGACGATTTTCCGCCGTACCTAACTGGTGATTTCTTGTTTTACAGAGTATATCACTCCATCATTCGAGAACGTCGAAGAGAAGTCAATTATTTGGCCGGAGAACATCCGATATTTTGGCTGCAGGACGAGCTGGAGAGAATGGGAGAGCAAACGTGGTGCGCCATTTGGCCGCAGCAAGGGAATGCATCATGACAGGGATGCAAAATGAAAGGACTGACTCAGACCAAGCGTAACAACACGGACATGGCGAGCCACAAAGATACCAAGCGGGCCATGGAGAGGAGAAGCAGGAGATTGTGGGAGGGATGAGAAGTCAAGAGTACAAATCGGCGAGGCGGCGGGACGTCGAGCTTATATATACTGTCGCATGGAAAGGTGGGGCATCAGAGGCCGGGCGCCAATGGCGGCGAGTGCACTTTCCCCGTTTGAGGGTGCCGCCATTTCCGGAGGCGGCAGCAGCGTGTTCGAGATTACGCTAATAACTTTAAGTCCGTTAAAGCTCCAGTTAAGTCTATATTATTTCTGTTGCCTAGGTTAAACCTCTATCTTTAACCTCTAGAAGACAGTTTTAATACATTATACATAGTGCTAGACCCTTAGCTGCTAGCTGCAAGCAATACTTATAGCAATACTAGCGTTAACAGACTATTTTTAGAGACATTAAGGAGCAATACAGTAGTATCCTTTAGTGGCAACAGTTCTAATATTAAATTCTTAGACAAACTAATATCTAAGTACGTGAAGTTCCCACTAGATGCTACTAATAAAGGCCTAAGTCTTTAAGCAAGCTGCTAAGCACCTGTAATATAGTTAACTTAACTAGGAAGGACAAGAATAAATCACCACTAACAGTACAGTTAATAAGTAGCTGCTACTAGCTAGGATATTACACCTTAGGTAATAACAAGGAAATCTTAGACTATTCGGTTTGCCTAGCTACCTCACAGTTACAGCTACTGCCTACTAAACAGAGGGCTAAGAAAAGAGTCTTAACCCCAAAGGCCTATTTATCGGATTGCAAGGAAAGTAATACTAGTAACCACACTAATTAGATAGATTTATTTCTAGAAACTAGGGATAATTTAAGCCACATATAGCACCAAGGTTACACACACTAAAATCCTAAGCATTTAGTACTACTATAATTAAAGTTATTATTAACGTCTAGTAGTATAGAAAGCAATTAGTTAACTAACCAGTTAACGTTAACTATAACCCTAAAGGCGCAAGACTAACCGTCTAAATAAATACTCTTAAAGCTCTACCGTCAAAAGAGACTGCAACCCAGCAATAATAATAAAACCTTTCGCACTAAGCAGCCGTGCAGGAAACAATAGAAAATAGATGTCTATAAAGTTAGGCGCTATCTAGCTATCTAGGGTAAGGTCTTTCTTTAATAGGAGGATAGCACAACTAGCTAGGAACTAAAAAGCAACATTCCAGATAAAGAAGCTCTAGCGAAATTCCAGGCTAAGTACTAAGGTATTAATAAAGGTATAGATATCCTAGATATTAGGGGACCTAGAGCTTAGGGTTATTAGTTTTTAGTGCATTAGGATAGCTGTCTAGATAACAAGAATCGCTAGGTAGATAAGAAATACATAAAATAAGAGCAAGTTAAGGCAATAATAAGAAAGGCAAGCGCAAACTTAACTAGAGTTATACAGAAGCCTGCTAGAAGGACCTAATATTGCTATTAGAAGTAATAGTGCTACTCTTGTGAAAATAGGAAAGAGGTAGGTAAAAGTACATTACCATAGGTAGCAGCATATAACGCGAGAGTAATATGGTAATCATGCTTAAAATTCTAGCTCTACTTTATTAAGGACTAATTATATTTTTGTTATTATGTAGTATTAGTGTGCAGATGTCTTATAATAGCTAGATATGCGTAGACCCACAAGGTAGCTTTGCCAGGCTTTCTCCCACCTCTCTTTATATCATACCAAGATGGTTAAGGCTAGCAATACTAGTTAGGCACAGTAGAGAATAGAGTGTAGAAAAAGACTTACAGACCATATTAGTAGGTAAATGCTGCCTAATTTTTAATAGCAATACTAACGCACCTATAGGAGAAGCGTTAAATATTATTATTAATCCCATCAATATTCGCTTAATACCAGCTAAGAATAACCTATATTGCTAGCAATTTAAACTAGAAAAGTCTTACTTATTTGCCAAACATCTTAGTAAACTCTCTATTAGACCTCTTATAGAACTCTGCCGGGAGGTTAGAGCATTATTTTATGCAGTGCCGCCAGCAAAGGATAGGTTAATAGGCTTTACAAAGAGAGAATTAGGCATCCATAGGGAAAAGCAGCAGAGGCCGCATATAGAGGAATCAATTGCCATGCTTAAGCTAAAGAAGAGGCTACAAAGCTATTAACAGGAACGTCGGCAGCTAAAGCACTAAAATGTGAGGCAAATGGCTTTAATTGCAAAATATAGAACTCTAATAACTAGCTTTCTCCAAGATAGCTTATTTATATCTAGCTAGTAGTAAGCACTTATATTGTATTTATAGCTAACAGCTACCTATACATATTTATATAACTATATACTAGTTACATTACACATCTATTAATAGTAATAAATAGTAAGACAATAGAGGCTTAAGCATTATTTAGGGGATATAGGTAGAGTAAGAGCGCAATATACAGGCAATTTTGTTTAATAATAACCTTTCGCTGTAAATAAATAAAGGCAAGCACATAATAATAAATAATTAGTCCATATGACTAAATTTAGCAATAACGTAGATATATAATCCATTAAATTCATTTTAATGTAAATACACTACTAATAGCTGCGCCTTTGCTAGGATCTTACAGGCCGATAATAATAGCTATATCTAAAGCACCTTAACAATACTAAAACTAGCCACTATGATATTTCGCTCTAATTATCTTAGTTCTGCCAGTTTCTTAATTACAGATCCTTTAACCCACCATATGCAAGATATACAGCGTGTATCTTATCGTTTTATTTTGTCCGTCACAACATAAGTATCACCCCGCTAGTTAAGTCCACGCTACCAGTAGCTAAATCCATAGACGTGGTATAAACGTTATATTGACTAATAATTGTAAATCTTTATAATAATAACTTCAATAAAAATACCAAAAGACGCAAGGATAACAAAGATTTATCTAAAAATCCCACAAAACTAGGGTTAAGTTATTCTGGAGGAAAGACAAAAAACCCCTCTGCCTTAACCTGTGGCTGCATTAAGGGTTATACTAGACTTATTTCTTCCAACTTCTTCTTAAGCTAGATTTAGTTCTTTATAATCTTAAACGCGTGGTAAAATTAGGCTCCTTAACTCTTCCCTACATCTATCCTCTTCGTGAAATATATACTCCAATATGTATGCTTAAAATTATGCAATATTAGCAGTTAAGAGATTACAATTAAAGTATTAAAAAATATTTATTATAACTAGCAATAAAGTTACTTAACTAAGCCCTCCTTATAGGAACAATAACGCGCAAACCTTCCTATAGAGCGTTACCACAAATTGCAGTAATCTCCTTAGCACAATAAGACAGCTTACAGCTAACAAAATATATTCGTACATTTATCACAGTTCCACTACAGTTTAGACAGTTAAGGAGGTTAAAGATGCAATACTATTATTATTAGAAGCTTAGGATAGAGCTATTGCCGCACAAGATTCTAAAGATAACAGAACTGCTACCTTACAGAAGCTAACTAGACTATAGGCCGCACTGCTATTTGTTTAGAGTTTAGTACCCCTTTAAAGAGGACGTTCTTAGTCTTCTCGCTACCTATTGCGGCGTCTATTCTATGGACTACAGCTTTCCCTTCTCGCTTGCTTGAAAGGCAATTCAAGTGAACCTCTAAATCCTACTTACTAATCTCTTATTGCATTTTGCGAAGGTAGTCTAATTAGTTTTATTTAATAAGGTTAAAAATAACGTCTCACCAAGAAAAAAGCGAGGTGATAAGCTGCCTGTTTAACAGCAGATTGTATTATTTCTAATAGTTATAGAGATTTCCTTACCAAGTTAAGAGTCTTTATTATAGCACCTAAGGTGTATAATATCTAGTATTGCTAGAATCTTATTAACCTATTGTGCCTATGGTTAATCTTAAAGCAGCAAACAATTAAATGTGTTCTATTTGGACAAACCTAGCCTGGCCCTTTACTAATGTTTCTTGCTTTGCATTTATGCAGTTTTATAGATATAGGTCAACCGGAGTACGGCTTTTTATGCCGGAATAGTTTATTTATTGCTTACTTATAAAGCTAATTTAAAGCTTAGAGCAAACAACTTATATTAATATTATTGCTGCCTTAACTTAATCCTAGTTATAGAGAAAGGGCATTTGTCCTAGCGATTGCTTGGCTGTAGACCCTAAGTAAGCAACCTTAATACACTAGAATACTAGGATAATTATAATACCTACAGACACCTGGTAACTAGTAGCGTGGCCAGCAGCTATAAGACCGTCGCGACTTTAACGTTTAGGCGGGAAAGTAAAGTTAAGCTCTCAGCCCAAGCCAAGTAATTTAACAATTTCCTCAGCTACACCTACATTAGCACCAGCCTAATGCTTATTTCATAAGTTAATTTAATTAGCAAACATTCCCCTTAGCATCACTTTAGATGTTCTAGACAACCCATTCTAGCGCTACTGCTATATTACCGCTATAGCTGCCAACGTCTTGCATTAGAATCTATTTATTAGGATCTAGTTAATCTTGCTAGCAAGCTATTTAACACTATTCCACCCTATAGAAGTCATAGAAACAGCAAGTAGTTTTCTTCAGACAAAATAACAAGTTCTATAGATTATCTACATATAGCTTCTTGCAAGATTACAACCCCTCAGTACACATCGTGCATCCTAAATAACAGATTATCGCCTAATCCTAAGCTTTAGCCTCACCATCCTAAATCTCTATAGGGCAGTACGTTCTTTAATATCTCCACAGGACAACCAATCTCCTCTTTATTTATCACAGTCTTCCTTCCTCGGATTACAATACATTATAAGACCAACCCAAGGTGTTAGGTACCTCCAAACATCTTAAAAGATAAGGCATGCAGCACACGCATCCACCTTTCGAAGGAACTAAGAATCACACGAGCAGATCCTACTATATGAATATTATTGTACTATCGTACTACTATACTACGAAGTATATTTTTTTGGCATAAAGTAGGTAGTACACTTCTTTGCCGAAGTATACTTACTATTCATATAGGCAAGTATGAAGCACTATGCGTTTCCATATCTAGGGCATAGGACCATGAATAATCTCGAAGTTGTCGAAAGTAGCACCTGTCTTCCACACTCTGGCGCCAACCAAGCCAGAGGTAAAGCTATTATCGACGACTACAATCTTTAGCGTGGTCATGTCGTCCACCCACACGACTAGCGAGTCTTTAAAAGCGAGGATGCGGATATGATGCATATTATCGGCAGATATATCAGCCGCAGCGCTCTGTAGCAACGTCCAGCCAAAATCTGCTTTTCTAAGCATCAATAATCCTGGTAGAATACCAACGTAATAGCCCTGGTAGTTATTCACGCTGACCTGCAGGTTGCTGGCGCGGAAGATAACGCCGGCATTGCCGCCAGTAGCGCCGTTGATTTGGACGTCAACATCCATGGTGAAATCACCAAAAATGGTATTGAGGGTGGCCTTGCCGCTTTCCACGTTGCTTGCCTGTAAGACTCTGGTGCGAGCGTTAAAACCGCCGTCGGCAATGCTCTAACCTACCATATTGACGTTGAAAGGGTCATAAACCGCGGAGAAGATGCGAATGTTCCTGTATGATGCGCCTGTGTGATACACACGTACTCCACAACTTCCTGATTGGAAGCTTCCATCCTTTACGGTGATTTTCGTATTTGCACGGCTATCGAGGCTAATAACGATGTTGTCGTCCATAGCCTCGACATACATGCGGTATGATTTTCCGGGCTGGATGCTAACTGAGGCTCTTCCAAGCTTACTCCAATTGTTGTCAGCCCGGCCGAGGACTACGTATCCGCCATCACTAGCACTGAGGCCAACGTAGTAGCCGCGATAGGAGTCCGGGCCATCTCCAATGCTAGAGGCACGGAATATCAATCCAGCATTACCGTTGTTAGTGGACAAGGTCATGTCAGCTGCCATGACAAAGTCGTTCATCTCGGCACTGACATACGCCTTCCCAATGTTCACATTCTGAGCAACCATGACCTTTGATTCGGCAGAAAAGGTGCCATTAACAACATTCCAGCCAGCCATGTTGCCCCTCTGAAAGTCATACGCGTCAATAACGCCGACGCATGCATACGTGTCTGCCCACAAGCCAGAGCAGGAACTGCCCACCTTAGTGTTCCAGCTGGCAAGGTCTTTGGTAGAAATCCCATTCAGCCTAGCAAGATTGTCACAGACTTGGTTTTTCTGCACATAGTAGAAGGCATTGCAAGTATCTACCATGCCTGGCTATACGGGTAACAGCGTCTGGATACCATTATCCGGCTTGGTAGTGGAAGGCTAGCGTCCGATGATGTTGACGCATGCGTAGACATTGGCCCAAACGCCACACTTTGCGCTGTTGCCACCGTTCCAGCTGGCAAAATCTTGGATGCTAAGGCCATTCTTGTCGGCAATGCCTTGACATGTTTCGCCAGTATTCACAAAGTAGAACTTATTACAATTGTCCACCATGCCAGGTTAAGTAGGGGTGGGGGTGGTAATGCCTGCAGGAACAGGTATTAGTATTTATATTGTTGTTCGAACTTATACTGAGAAGAAAAAGGTCGGAACTACTTTACCGTTTCCAGGGTTCGAGGTGGTGGTGGCTGGGATGGTAGTGATGGGAGTTATTTTGGTCGACGTGGTTGACGTAGTTATCGTGTTGGTAGGTTCGCCATATGCCTCAACACAGTATGAGTGGCCAACAAGAAGTTTTCCGCAGTCCGGTGTGATGGATGGATTCTGTTGGCAAATATCATAAGCTTCAATGTCTGTCTATTTGCACAGATGGGACTGCCAACGTACCCATCGCAGAAAGTCTTGCATCGTACAGCCCTGACTTGCGGGAACGTCTTTACAAGACATGGCATGTGTATTATTATTGTTAAACCAGAATGTACAATACTTGGATGTGTTGGGGTCGTAGGGTAGATTGGGTGAGGATCCTGGCGAATACGCCAACACGAGGGGAAGCCAGGCAGCCGAGGAAATGAGTGTCTTGAAAATCATGGCCGGCGGTTGGATTGGGAAAGGAAAGATATCTGCTCTGTGCGATTTTGTTTGCAACGACAAGACTAGTTACGACAGAGGTGGCAGGGTTATAACAACGCGCTGCAGATACACGAGCTCTTTAAAGAGGAAGCCTGTAATACATAAAGACATGTCAACAACATATTTTATTTCTGTCCATATGTACCCAACAGTTGTTGTAAGCCACACCGTAAAACTCTTAAATCACCACCAAAGATAATGCAGCAAAGCGGACGGTATGTATTATCGCCAAGATATCAGCCGATGTACCTCGAAGTACTATATACTTGGAGATTTAGATGCTTAAAGAGACCGAGGCTGTATGACAGGGGAAAATAGAATAAAGTTCTATTCTGTATGTCTAATGTGATTTTAACCCTGTTGTAGAATATGTGGTTGGCTTTGGTGTTGGTTGTCCTGATAAGCCTCCATTTCAGCACCAATGACGGCCAATAGAAAACACGTCCCGAATGACATATCTCGCGTATGCTTTGCTGGACCGTTCTGGACTCGGTTGCTGCCTTCCTCAGAGGCAACGGGTGCGACTAGATGCATGAAATCCTTTCACGTGTGATGAATGAAATGCAAGCAAACTGTTCAAGAAAGACGGCACGGACATGCCCTCTTTGGGACAACGCGGTCTCTTTCCGGCCTGTCAGGTTTTCAATGAAGCTGCCACTGCTGATGCTGTACCTGCATTTAACAAAGCAAGTGCATCAATGTGTTGACGCATCTCTAGTACCTCTAGTCGGGTGGCTTGTCCTTGCATGATTTCTACTTCTCTGTGGTTTATTATTAATTCTTTTACTTCAACCTATCCCAATATTCGTGCCAGCACTGCATCAGGAAGGGCTCAATAATAAGAACACCGTGTGCCCCGAACAAAACACCATACATGACTCAAGAAAAGAGGTTCAATTTAGAGCATCACGGCCCGTCTTTCGCTACCTAACTCTACAGCTATAGGTTATAATATGGCTGTATTATACAGCAACCAACAGTCCATCACCACGCGATAACACCAGCCACCCATCTAACAGCTGTAGCTAGCAAGACGGCAGGCTTGGTCGGAAATTGCTCGCCCTGCCGCCCAGTCGTCCCGCTTTTTTCTGCTGGACAACTAAATGTCGGGCTAACGAACGGGTTCCCACATTTCGTCTTGGTGTAGGCCGCCCCCAGCGACGATGAGATGCTCGTGGCCACGGCCGACTCCATCTTGATGGCACAGGGGTTGCTCCTTTTGGGAAAGGGAGTATCCGGTGAAAGGAGAGCGCACTGGTACTGTGGATCGATCTCCCTGCCTTGGGAGTCCTCGCCGTGAGATTTCGGCTGAGTGCCTGTGATATTGAATCGGGCGCTTCTTGTGTTTGAGCAGTTTGCATGTTGGGCTGCGGCGAAGTCGGCCTTCTGTGACCCTTTTTTCGTTGTGAAGGAGGAAACAATTTGGCCACCGAATGCCGCGTCGTCGTTCTCGTAGTATATAACTTTGCTGCAATTATGTGCCCTTAGGTCCCAGTTAATCCAAAAGGAGTCCTCCGTGTTGAAAATACTCGAGTAAGTGTAGGCATAGTAAACGTCCTTGCCAGTTAAGTTGGCTGGAATGAGCGCTAGCTTTTGATCGTCACCAATCTTCCGGTCAAAGTTGAACATTTCGGTAAAGATGGAAGCGTCTAGCGTCGCGGCCAGATGGGCGTTCTGAATGGCCCAGACGAAGGGCATCATGTCCGTAGGTTCGTAGATGCTGTCATTTTTGGGAAGATTAAGTCGATCTCCACAATGCCACTCAGCGAGACTTGGGCCAGGCCGATGCTTTGAAAGAGAAATGACCAGGCGAGAAAATGGAGAAACCGACAATGGATAGACATGTTGAGTTTGGCTTCACTTGCGCAACATGAAGAAGGAAATAGAAGAAAGAAAGGATAGCAAACGAAGGAGGTTGATGTTCGGGGTACGATCTTGCGTGGGCGCGCGGCTGCTGTTGTTGGATTGGTGTGTTGTAGGACCCTGGTATGATGTCAGAAATCACTGTGGCGCTGGGCCGCTTTGACGAGGCTGCTCCTGTCCGTTTCCGCTTAACAGATGCGAATCAAGATTGTAGTTTCCATGAACCTAGTACATCTGTCTGTTATGGGAAAGTATACTCCACTCTGCTGAGAACGAAACTATGTGTTGGCTCTCAACCTTGCCGACTTGCCCATGCAAGTTGTTGTGCCGCTTGTCTTGTATCAAATGGACCTATATAAGTAGGCTTGTCCTAGCAAGTTAGCGAGACTTCTCACTTCCAATATCGTTAATATCGTGAGAACTCCTGGAAAGATAATTTCTCCTTCTTCGCACCTTTCTCTCTTAATCTATCTTTTGTTCCACAATACCGAAAAGAAACAAAGAAAGAAAAGCAATAACCCTTCTCCTCACTAACATCCACTTTCATTAACTGTCTGCAGTCACTCGACTACCATGCTTCTGCCCATTGGGGCCATGGGAATGGTCCTCCGAAGCATTAGTCTCTTGGCCATAACCCGGGTGGCGGCCGCATATATGTCTGGTAAACTGGCAGTCAGCCCTTCTTATAACGGCAGAGATGCCTGCCCATATCGTTGCGTCGACTCTGGGCCCATGAGCGGCAACTGGTCCGTCTACCACAACTTGGATCAGCTACTTTCCTGCAAGGAAAACATGTTCTATGACTTTTCTCTGCACGATCCAGTCGATGATCCCAATACCCTCCACCGCATCTATGCTTGCACCACCTACGGCCCTGACTGGCTAGATTTACCTGCACAGGCGCCCAAGTTAGCATCCACCGATTCTGTGAATGCCACTTTTACCGTGGGTTGGTGGCCTCAACAGGGTGCCATGGCAGCGTCGCTCCCAAAGCTTCTGATTTCACACGTATCGACGGCAAAACTACATCTTGACAGATTGTGTAAGTAATGGTTGTGCAAACAGCTGAAATATGATTACATTTCTTGTACATAAAATGTTCTATTATGCCTAATTCCATACAAAATCATGATGATAAAACAACGTTTCGGCACTTTATGAAAATGGAAGACAGAATTGTTCACCCCAGGGTCCAAGACCCAAATATTGCCTCACAGAGAGTCGATCATGCCCTTGGGCAGAAATTTTATTCTAGATTTGAACGATAGTGTTTAAAGTCTCTGTTTTAAAGGCATTAGTTGAAAATTCATTTCCAAACCCAGAGTAATGGTGTCTCTCGCAAACCCACTTGTGCTGGTTGTAGTCATGTGGAAAAGTTAGTACCCCAGACGCTTTTAGGACTCACAACTACCATCGAGAACAGGCCGCAAGAGACTCTTTCCATATGGCCGTAATCACCTCGGGAACAAAATTCATTGGAGCTACAGTGTATCTTGCTTGAAAGCTACGCATACGCCTCATCCTCATCTCCACTGCAGTCTTATCCTTTTACTAAACATTGACAGATTTCAGCTGAAATGACTTTTCTTTTGTTAAAGCCTCACATTAGAGACCGGAAGCCAGCAATGCTCCTGGTGAATTGCCCTTTGCCAGCACATATCGGGTGGCTGGGGCATCTTTCTGGCAGGACGCCTTTGCACCAACGGCTTCTCAGCCGCTCATTGTGTATGTAACGTCGCTCTAGGAGTTATGGTTCAGTTACATACGGAGTGCTCCGTAGTATCCGTCACAATATCATGTCTCACCGTCAAATATTAAATTTGTCTCACTTTAACTACCGGTTCGTCTCATACGAGCTGACACTGGTACGTATGGATGAAAAGACTGCATAGCTTTCTTTGTGCCTGTTTTTCGGGGACGAATTTCGATCGATTGTTTCACACAGCTTCTTTGGCTTAATTCCCTTGTTGTTACATACCACATTCGTCATGCCCGCAAATCCTGCTATCACAGTCACACCCGCGAGAGCAACTCGCCCGGGCGGCTTGTGGCTTCACTGAGTGGTGATGCCAACCACGGAAGAAAAGTTGTGCTACGTGACTATCATCACACATATTTGCACGCACTGTCCAATGAGAAACCATAAGACCTCCCATTGCAGTTGTCATTGAGCAAGGTTGGAACTGCCGGCATGATGGCGCTAGGCGTCCTTGGGGGCCATGCAGGTCGTGGCTAGATGCCTTGGCAGTGCGATCTTGCGCCGCAGCTAATGAACACTGATGGATCGATGCCCAGATGACGGCAGACAGCTTCTATGGTGCCGAATGGGTTGTTGAGCCAATACCTGGTAGGAGGAGGCGCCCTTACATTACATGCTACTCGGCCAGCACATACCTAAACAAATGAACCCCTGAAAGCGGAGTTAACTCCTCACATTCTTGTCTCAAACAACCGAGCCAAATATTGAGAGAGCCACTGGGCGGGATGAGACTCCTGCAAAGCTGCAGTATCGGCTGCTGCAGTCAAAAAGAGAAGGCGAGCTGAAATCATTGCATGCGGCTCATCAGTCTCAATATATCCCAGTAGCATCCCATCCGTTGGCAAATCACTATTTTCTTTTCGTTGATGTAGTTCGTAGGCAAGGGTACATTCAGGAATTAAGGTAGCTGTAGAAAATGAAGTACTAAGTAGGTATTTGTACGGAACACACTTTAGACGGGATTAGGTGCCGGTAGAGGCAAAGGTCCTTCACCAATCTCCTCAATCCTATTGCCAAGAATTTGAGCCTGTCCTCCTGTCGTCCGCTCGACATCACTGATCCCAACGGCGGGCTGGGTTAGACGCATACTACGTAGGAACCTATGAAACCAATTCCCCAATTTTCTCACTCGTCTAAGCTCAGGAATCCAGTGCCCGCCATTGTACCAGGAAATAAACCTGTACAAGGCGGAGAGCAACTCTTTGTACAGAGTCACGAAGAGCATGAATCCACCGACGAACAGTGCAATCAGCTGACCAGTAGAGTTGAACAGAGGTGGCAATGTGAGGTGATTTACCTGAATTGTCATCTCCACTACGACGATAGTGTAGATGAGAATCAAGATCAGCGAACATCCCAACTCGTTATACCTGATTCCTATGTTTTTGAGCACTTCCTCTTTACTTAGCGTCTTGGTCGGCTCGGTATAGCGGTCATACTACTTGTGTACCTCCTGCATATACAATGCTCCGTAGAGCAGGACCTGAAGATGGTGTCCCCCATGTCGCGGGGCAAGCACCGCCATCGTGTTGCATTCTGGTTGAGTAGTTCGGCCATCAGAAGCACGCTGAGTGGCTTGCATTGCTTGTATTCCTTTTTCTTTGGCTGCCTCCTCGGCCATGTCATCGAATAATTGGACCACCGCAAGGACGAGGAATATGACACCGCAAACGAAGGCAATCAGACAAAGGATCACGGCGATGACGCCTATGACCTTGAGGCAGATGGCAAAAGCATGGTTGTACACACTTATAGGAGCGAAAAAGAAAAGGAGTTTGACGTCACAGCCTTGCCTAGCCCCACGATCGACGCCGATGAAGAATAGCCAAGGTGCGAGGGAACAGAACCCCGCATATGTGATCAAGATGACGCCTGCGGATGCCCTATCGACAAGTCCAAGCTTGTTTATATATATGGTTGTAACAGCCGCAAATTTAATGAGCTGGTTCGTCTCCTGCTCTTCTCTGGCAACCGCTGCAAGTGCTTCCGTTGCGGTTGTTGTGTGCTGTGTGTCGGGAAACACCCGTGCCAGAGCCTCGAGGTGATGCGTTTCTAACCCCATTTCGTTGACTCTCCGCCGGAGATCTTCAAGTTCTTCCGGTATATGTCTAGCCAGTGTGTCTATCTGTGGCTCGAGGAGCCTCAGCTGACCGCCGCCATCACTTGGGATATGGCTCGCTCCTTCTGCGGGATGATCAGAAGGTTCCGTGACGGCTGAGTCGTAAAGTTGAGCTGCCTTTACGAATCGCTCTACCAGGTGTTTGACGCTTTGTTGTCGAGCCCTTGTATCGCTCATGATGAGCTGTACTGCGTAGATTATATTGCCTATGGCGTGGACAAACGCCTCCTGATACCTGCTGATAACTGCGTCGCGTCTTGGTATGAGTTCCTGGACGTAGCTCTCATTCAACCATTTTCGCTCTCTCGCCTCATGATCGGCTATAGCTCCTATAAATACAGGGAGCGCAAAAAAAAAAAAACGGCATTATAAAGATAAGGTTACCCACAATGGACCAGTCCATGATGACAAGAGTATCTGCTGTGGAGTTGATACAGAGACTGACGAACGTTGCGGTGGCGAGGAGGACAAATCCCGCCAGCCAACCGACAAAACGTTTATCGAATTTCCCGAAGATGACAATAACGGCCGCAGCGTACTGGAAATAGAAGCCAAACCGTATACCAATCCCATACAGGTCCGGGTCACCGGACAGGTAGCAGGGTTTGACGGACGGT
The DNA here is from genome assembly GCF_001653235.2 of Pochonia chlamydosporia 170. Lineage (NCBI taxonomy): Eukaryota > Fungi > Ascomycota > Sordariomycetes > Hypocreales > Clavicipitaceae > Pochonia > Pochonia chlamydosporia. The sequence goes on along the minus strand of NW_019154043.1, from coordinate 1,117,835 downwards.
AGTGCCGGCACTCCCACAGGAGCGAATTGCGTGGCTGAAGACGATTGAGAGTTCCCCATGACTTCTGGTCGAATGAGAGACAAATTGGACTACCGGGTATGATGTGAACTTTGTAAACTTTCCTGGTATATTAAGCAGCAGTATTTTTGGACAGAAAACAATTGTTCAAGACGGACGAAACACCACCCTAGTACCAAGAAACTGTAGTATCTAGGCAGACCCAGCCTTATCAGAAATTATGATCTGGCTATTTTATGTCCCAGGGCCTGTTGAACACGTCCTCAGACTCTTCACAATGACAGCAACTGTAAGTGGCCTGATACCGAATATCCCTTCCACAAACAAGGCTGAGATTTCATAAGCCACCGCGAGCAGTCGTGTTCCCATATTATTGACACATAGGGCTGCATTGCAGATTACTACCGTAATCTTTTCTCATCACATTAACTGAAGCTGTTCTCGGGCGGATGTGAGGCGTGCGTTGGGGGAAATTGAGCTGAAAGACACGACAAGATCGTCGAGACTGTGATTCAAGGACACGACAGCTGATGAGCGCCAAATATTGAGATCATGTAGCCACAACCAAGAACTTTTGAGCATCTCTCTCTATCTCACTTTGTTGCGCAGAGGGTCTACACAATTATGTTTCACATAACTCAAAGCCTCCATGGGGGGAAGGGGGAAGAGGCGCTGACAGCCTGACAGCATGACCGACATGTCCCCATCCTCTAGAGGTTTGTGCCTCTCACAATGAGTTACTTCCGAAGCTTCCCCCCAGTTCTCTTTTCTCATATCCATATCGTTCTTCTGAGAACAGTGTGTGAGGCTCGACCTTGTTAAATTCAACTCTTTGCAATATGGCACAACCAACATCTCAGGCCCAGAAGGTCTTCAGATGGTCCAATCCAAGTGTTGCTCATGTGCATCTCGTGGGAAGACAATCAGGATATAATCCTCAGCATTCATCCTGCGGGGTTGGTACAACTTGTGACAGCGCATGCGGAAATGAGTTCGTAGCTTGCAATGCCAGCACATCTCTGGCACTGTTCTGCTATAGTCCAACCCGAGGGCAGACTTGCTGCGACAACGGAGACGGCCGTAGGTGACTCTGGATTCCCGATTCTTGATTCAAATACTCTACTGATATCATTCCCATACAGGGGCATGCGATGCCGGTTATTACTGTGCACGAGATGCCTCCAGCAAAATTTGGTGCTGCGAAACTGTAAGTGGGCTCTTCAGGAATAAGCGTTTACAATGAGACTGAGTTCTTAGCAATACAATCTTTCTCAATGCGCCTCCATATACCAAGTTTCGACTCTTCTTACCGGTCCGCCATCAACCTCTACGATGGGCAGAACAACATCAAGTGATCCAAGTTCATTGTTGACAACCTCCGGTGCAATCTCAACTACTCCAGCACCAGCAGCGATCACACAACAAAATACTTCGGCTATCTCGAATCCCACAGGAGACTTGAATGCAACCATCAGCGCTATACCTACCCAGGTGCCTCTGTCAGAGGCAGCCGCTTTACATGGTGCCTCCTTGAAGACAGTCGTAGTGCTGAGCATGCTTGTCTTTCGGCTTTGGAGTTTTTGAGGAGATATGTGGCGAATTCGTTCCGAAGCGCTGTCCACTTTACCAGAAAGTGTGTTTTAGAAGCATGAGTGGTGACTGCCTGTTTATGGCATCGATGGCGACCTAATTGCGAAAGGGGGTGGATGAACGTCGCCGAACGCGATACTCATATTTCTATACTCTTAATCTTGGCCCTATTCTAATGTTCTTGCAATGTAGGCTATCAAATAAATACGAACATCAATATGTAACTTCATTCTTGGCTCTCAGCTCAGATGAACCAACACAGAACCCAATGACTCGTGGCTTAGTTAACTCTGCACAATATGATGTATTGGAACAACTGCTAAACTTGCAATAGTTGATGAATCCAAAAAACAACTCTAATTGGCTAATATCAGGTAGAGGAAAATAGCAACGACCTCTTTTGTGAAGTGTAGCAATTTTGTATATTACAAGACCCGTTAACCCCATCAAACACCCCTTTCAATAAATTTCTTAAGCTCATCAGCTTACTTTTGGAATTGGCTTTGGATTTTACCCTTAAGACGCAAAATATTATTTGCCCCTGTCCCGTATTGCGTTTGCTAGTGCGTATATCTCACTCTGCCACCTCCGAATGGCATAGTTTACGCTTCATGTTCCGTGTTAGTCCAGGCGAAGAAGTGAGGCCGCTGCATGTAGCTAGTGACGTCGTTACCAACGCTGGTTGTTCCAGGTACGATGCCAGTTGAGGTGAAGCTAATCTTGAGTCCAGGGGCGTACACGCAAGCAAGCTGGGGTGCAGACGTTATCGGGCAGGGTTGCATTGGTGAAAAAGGTGTTCCACTCATGGTAATTGCGGAAATCAAGGATAGCGTTCGAGACTTGGGAGACAGAGCCCTGAATAATGGACTCTCCACAAACTATAAAAATGGCACCTTTCAAACCGTAGGTTGGCGTTGGCAAGATACTTCCATTGCAAACTATGTCATTATAGGGTGGCTGATGATCTGCCTCTTGGGCTCGGGAGGAAGTAACATAGCAAAGCAGCAAGCAGCCACATAGAAGGCGCCATTTCTTGCAATTCGAACCTCCCAAGAAAGAGGTGTAAGAGGGTGATGGAGAATTCAAGTATTGATCAAGCGCAAGTATGGTAAAGGGAGTACCTATGGACATGCAGAAAACATTGCATCTAAAGTGAAAAGCTGCTGTTGAATAACGCCTCACAGAAGAACATATCTAATTCCTCTTATACCAGGCTCGATCCGAAGATGAGAGATCGCCTAGGTAATTAAACCGGAATATGCAATGAGAACCAGGATATGCCGTTGCCACTTGACGTATGAGCCGCGTGGATATTGAAATGAAGCGAGACTTGAGATGAGCGCGAGCTGGGTACATTGCTTGGGCAGAGTTCGGCTCCATCCGTGGACGGAAGGTCTCCATGTCTGGGTTGCCATCATACCGTGGCATCACGGTCCAATCTCTACTTCATACACCCACGCCCACGTCTCACAAGCCCTCCCGAGCCTGGTTGCCGACATGGACACGACTATGGCCTGGGCTCATGCACCGTTTGATTCCTCCAAACTTTCAGGTTTGGAGCTATGGCAGTGCGGAGTAAACTTTATATCAAAATGTTACATTAGACGGTGCACGGAGCGCCAAGTATCTGTTCTCTGTGCTCTGAATCCCTTCATTAGCAATTTCGATCTCGTTGTAGCTCCTCCACGACCAACATGAAAAGGATGCTCAACTTATTTCTTCTCTGTTTGATTAGGATTCGATTCCCCTCATGCACGAGCCAACATGAGAAGAACACGTTGGCTCTTGAAAATCGGCAATGCGCAAGCATGAAGGCCATCCCTTCCCATCTCCATCTTATGCTACGCACCATATGCGCCCAGAATCCAATCCACCACACTCGTTTCATTGGCGACTGAGCCAACCCTCTTTGTGAGCCCATCATCGGGTATCATGTCTTCCTCAGCCCTTCTCAACACTGTGCTTGTCACCGGCGGCGGCGGTTTCCTGGGATCCCATATCGTGCGGAAGCTCTTGACGGAACCCGGGTGCAAAATCTACTCTGCTAGTCGGAATCCGAGCAGCCATCCTGACCAAGAAGATGGCGTAGTCTACGAAGCAGTCGATATCGCCAACCAGGACCAAGTGGCAGCCCTGTTCCAGAGAATTAAACCGCAGGTCGTCATCCACACCACTTCACCCAATCCTCTTGCATCGCCTCGGGAGCAGCACCGGGTAAATGTCGAGGGGACCAAGCATCTCCTACGACATGCTGTATATTGCGTCAACACGCGTGCCTTTATCTTCACCGGATCGGACTCTGGCATGTTCCCGAACCAAGACCAAATCTCCGAAGAACAGGCTCAACTTTACACAGCATCCCACAACGCCTATCCGTATGGTAAGACCAAGGGCATTGCCGATGCCTTGGTACTGGCTACCAACGGACCAGACCTTCGTACGATATCACTTCGTGTTCCCGGCTTATATGGCGACCATGATTACAAAAACCTGCTACCCCAGCTTTTGGGCGCAATCCGTCGAGGAGAGCACAAAACGCAGGTCGGCGATAATAGCAAGGTTTTCGAAGTTCTCCACGTACACAAGGCTGCCGAAGCCCACATTGCTGCAGCAAAGGCATTGCTCCGCGCTGATGCATGTCTAGATTTGGCCTCAAAGGTGGATGGCGAAGCCTTCTTTATCAGCGATGGACATGCGACTCCTTATTGGGACTTTTTTCGGCGGTGCTACGCTGCAGCAGGTGCATCAGTCGAGCCAGAAGAGGTGAACATTGTATCGCTAAGCAAAGCACAGACAATAGCCTCGCTCGCTGAATGGGTTTACGCAGTATTTACGTTAGGCTACAAGAAGCCGCAGATGCGGCGACAGAACATGGACTATTTTGATCGTGGGTGCAACTGGTCTATTGAGAAGGCGAAAGAGCGTTTGGGTTACGAGCCTTTGACTGTGGAAGAACAAGACGCGGCAATTAAGAGCATGATGGACTGGGGCATTGCCAACCTCCCCAAGCCGTGACCTGGCTGTTGGGGCCTGAACCTTAATTACAAACTTAATTTCGCTTCATAGTAACATGAGCAAGGATCAGCAATCAAAGCTTTATAGTCACTCCCATTGTTGGCTTAAACTTGAGAAAATTTATGTTGGCATCAAATATCTCGTACGTAAAGAGTGAAGCTTCTTGTGGGAACAATTGGATGATCGTGCTTCGCAATCTTTTGGCAGCTCACAGTCGTACTCATTCAAGAACGTAGTAACGACCAACTTAATGACCATAGAGGCGTAAAACATGCCTGGACATGAGATCCGGCTGAGTCCCCATATCATCGTTCCATCTCCGTCTTTATTCGAGTCTAACAGCAGTCGCTGCCGTGTTTGGTCTCCTCCTGAGGAGCCGGTTGCACTTAAGTATCGTGAAATATCGAGCCTCAGGGGATTTGGAAAGCTAGCAGCATCTCTCATTAACCTGCGGGTAGGAACGCAGATCCAGTCTCCCGGCTCAATTGAGAGGCCTGTGCTAAAGTCCTTGGTTTCAGAGCATGACGACGAACGACTGTGCTGTCAAATGGCGATAGTCGCGAAAACTCTTTGAGAAAAGCGTCAATGATGAGTAGATCATCAATTTGACCTGACAGGCTCTCTAGATGAGTATTTTGGAGCTCAGAGCGAATTATTGTAACGTACTCCAGCCTTGGGTAAAGACCCAATAGAGCATATGTAACGCTCGTCAACGTTATAATCGAAACGTCCCTCGAAGGCATGGAAGCTATTGCTAACTAGTAGTTATGCAAATATATCCACCTAGTTAACCGATTTAATAGGCTACAAATTAGAGTTGCTTGATTGCTTTGAATAGATTTCAATGTAGTTAAATTCATTCAATTTGAATGCACTAACAAGTCTGCCCACCAATCAAATTCCCAAAACAATATCGCCACCTTATCTCAATTTAAATATACGAATATCCCGTTGAAAAATATTCATTTACCTTTTTGTAACCTTGACATTTAGCCCGACCTGCTTGTTAAACCAGAAGTTGAGCGTCTTTAGCTCTTTTTTCGGATCGACAAGCTCGATCCGGTAATGTCGAAGCATATTCGGAATAAGCTTATAGATCTCTGTTAGAGATATCTAGCACCATGTTAGCAACCCATATCTTAAAGTAGAATGGTTTCATATTGATCGCACATGTTTCCCAATGCAGGTGCGCGGTCCAGCACCAAAATGCATCATAAATCGGTCCATATTCTCCGCACCAGTACGGAACCATCGGTCTGGATTAAAGATTTTGGCATCTTGACCAAATATATTTTGATCGAAGTGAATGACAGTCGCGCTCATCCCAACACGGCTTCCCCCGGGGAAGAAGCGGCCGCAGATGGTGACGCCAGACGGGGGCACATGTCGAGGCATAGACATGCCCACGCTGGGGTGCATCCGAAAACCCTCCTTGCAACAGGCGATAAAATAAGGCATTTGAATGGCCTCGGAGTATTTCACGGGGTCGCTGAGTCTGCCCTCCGCTGCTGCCGCATCAATCTCTGCCATGACCTTGTCGTATGCTTCGGGGGCTTTCATCAGATTATATAGGATGGACCGCATCGCAATGGCCGTCGTGTCAGATCCTGCAAACATTGATACCCACGCCTCGGTTGTCACATCCGCCGTGGTGAACTCCTCTTTTTCAGCTGCTATGCGGAAGAGTTTGTCCAAAAGATCAGACCTATCGGCAGGGTGTGAGATTAGTTCAAGATATCACCTCTTATGTCAATTGTTGCGAAAAGAACGGTCTCACCTTTTCACGCCACCCTCTCGCATGAGCTGCATTCGATTGTTCACGGTCTGCTTTGCTGCGATGACAATATTATCGTAGCAGACTAGGGCCTTGTGAACCTGAGGGAAGAGGTGGCCCAGTACTTGAAATGGCCGCACATATGACGGGAGAACAGATGCAGCGGCGACGGCTGGCATGAGAGTATCAAGAGACTCGATGTAGCCCTCGTAGTCGCTCCTCGTTTCCATGAACCCGAATTGGCGTCCGTAAAAGAGCTCTCCAACAACATCAAACGCGTACATTTGGAGCCACAGGCCGAGGTCTACTGTCTCACCGGAATCAACAAATTCTTCTAGGCGAGACATAAAGGTCGCCGTGCATGCGTCGATGAAGCGCTCTGACTCGAGGACACTGCTCAGCGAATAGAGGGCATTCACCAAACGGCGCCGGTGCGCATGGTGTTTCTCGTCTCTTTGTGTAAAGAGGTCTTCGTTCGGAGAAATATGAGATGCGAAAGGGGCATAGAAATCTGTCTTGGTAAATCCTGCATTGACCGCGTAGATTAACTTGAGTGCGGCAGGATCCGAAACAGAGACCTCGTTCGGGGCGATTCTGACGATGGGACCTGCACACCAAAAGTAAGCGAGGGAAGTATCGTAACAAGAAAATTTTACTGTTGTCGTCTTACCATATTTATCATGAAGGGCTCTTTGTACATTGTCAATATTGCCCTGAAGGACCTGTTTTGCCAGCCAGAGCCTGGATATTCTGGCACCAAGAGGGCCCGGAATATCTGCATATGGATGGAACCAACAGGAATAGATGGCTGAAACGACCCAGAAGAGTGGTAAAGTCGCAATAATAATAAGTGTCAGTTTGGAAGAGTCAGATATACCGCTCAACAAAGTCTCAAGGAACATTTTTAAAGGTATATGAAACTTGGTCTTCTTTTGGGGGACAACACACGCTAGCATTCACTTCCTTTGCGCTTCTCTATTATGACCTGGGTATCAATGTATTTATATGTCTGGTGCGACCCAGTCAGTCCAACATCCCCCATCCATCGGCCTCCACTGCTTGGGCATTGCCCCCTTGCTCTTGCAGATCAAATGTCACTACAATGCAAGTCTCCGTAATAGGCTGCGTGCGCTTTTACCTTGGCGTCACAGGCGGCAACAAGGCTTCCAATAGGCAGAGCATTGCCGGAAATACAATGCAAATGTATTGTTGTATTGTATTTAATACAATACAAAATACAATAGGGTCTGGTGGCGTTGAATGTTCCAGTCACAGAGCTTGGCAGCGCTTTCACCCTGCATGTGACCAGTTCTGCATCCGAAGTGACTTGACTGGATCGTTGTGAAAACCGCGCCACACCCAGGGGTGTGCAATTGCTAACATTGGCGAGCTATTGCACTTTGGGTAGTACAAATAACGCCTGGGACCCATCAACCGGCCACCGGTGGCACCTAAATGCATTATATTAGAACCTTATTTGACGGTTGGAGTAGATGAAAATGGTAATATTTAGTGTTTTCGAGCTATTTAATTTCTATTTATTACATAGAAACTTAAAATTAAGTCTATTTATTATAGAGAGTACTATAAGCTATATTAAAGAATACTACTAGGCGTTTTTAACATTTTTAATATTAGTAAATTTTCTATTAGAATTATATATAACTTTTTGCTTTTTTCTTAGTTTCTAATAATTAATTTACTATTATAATAATTAAATCTTCTAGTTATCTTTTGCTAGCTATATATTTTTATTATTAATTGTCTTTTAGATCTTTTAAAACTGTTATGAATTTAAGCGTAGTGCCTGGATCTTAAGGGAGAAGGAGACAAGTGCGCTGGAAGAGCTACCTAAGAACCTGCTATAGGTTTCTACTAGAGCTTAGCTAGGCACTATCAGGGTCCTCTATAAAGCTGAGTTAACCTCTTCCCTCTTTCTCTTTTCTCCCTATAAGAAAAGTTACTATTAGTAACGCTAGCTCGCAGAAGCTGCTAGGCTAGTCCCTTACGTATAAAGACAAAAGTGTAAATGAGAATAATAGATAGTATAAAGTTAAAGCCCTACTCTCTTGCCCAGCTAATATGTACCTCAAATAAGGAAACCAAATTTCGGTCAATTTTGTAGATCCAGGCCTCAAGTGCTTTCAAATCTAATATTTAACCAAGTTTTCAATTTCAGCGCATGCTCTTCTCAAAGAAACCTCTGCTCTCCTTTCTGGAGTGCTCCCATTGCAACAGGCACTAGATACCAACGATGCCGCGACCTCTACCGCGAAAACACACAAGTGACAACTTCAAAACGCCACACGCTCTCATAATAACGTCGAAAATAGAAGACGTTTTCCTACTAAGTCGCTAATTCTAACAGTTATTTTGCGCCTGGGCGCCCATGTAGCAGTCCCCCGGGTAGTATGAGAGTTAATACAGGTGGGCGACGAGGTTGCTGCTCCTCGACCTGCACTCATCGGCGAAGACGAGGCGCGAGGCGAGTGTGTCCACGCTGTGGGAGGCGTCTCCTGGTAAGCAATTTGGTCATTTGTTGACTGGAGGACATACTCACAAAATTACAATGGGGAAAAAACACGTCATTGAATACACAAGCATATCAAGCGTACTGGCTAGGTTCTTCTGCCCGTCGCTCGCCTCGTGCGACAACGATGTAAGCGAGGTTGTCACAGCGCGCGAGACGCCGAAGGATGCTAGAATGGTAACGCGCATCGCGGTACTGCGCATGAGGTGGTAGCATAGCTTGCCGCCGCTCAGCGGGGACGACTGACGTTCGATGTGGAACTTCCTCAACAAGAAGACGGCGCTGAGGCATTCGGCCATGGCGATGGACACGAAGTAACCGATGCCTATCTTGACCAGGACAGCCGAAACCGGGGAGTTGGGGTCAGTCTGGAAGCGTGTGTTGAACACGAGGGCGGTGAAATGGAGGGAAATAGGTTACGAATATTAGCGCCCGAAAGAGGCTTCGGAAGATTAGGCGCTCGCCGCCGACCAGGGCATGGGTCAGAATCGCATAGCCATAGAAGGGAAGTCCAGCTTCTTGAACCTGATGAAGATGGCCCATCACGTTAGTCAAATGTACCATAGATGAGTGAACTGATGGAGACGGGAATGGTGGATTAACCCTAACCCTAGAAGATCAGGGCAGAACCGGAGAAATAAAGGCAGGATGAGTATGGCCGGCTCCTTTTAGTTACACGGAAAATACTGCACTCACCAACCAAAAGAGATGCATAAAGACGAAAGCAATGGCCTTTTTAGAAACTGGAGGGTCAGTATAAAACCTATAGTAAGCCAGCCCGGTAGCAGCCGCACACGCCGCGGAGACAACAATGGGTACGGCAAGGGCAAACGGGAGACCCTTATTAAGAATGACAGCAATCATAGGGCCAAGGAGAACATTATGGATCCCAAGGGTGCTAAGGATGGCCCAGCTCACTTGGAAGTACATTAGTTGGGTCATGGTGTTTTTGTACGAACAGATGGCGTCTACACCAAACCTTGAGATAGAATGCTGCGATCGAAGGGGTAACTTATATATAACTATATGATAAAGACCAGATTTTGCGACCTGTTGGGTCTCCACCACACGTGGATGGCCGATTTAGTCTCGATCCATAGACACCAAATCGGCATCGCATTGAAATATTGGGGTTGTGGTAAAGGCGTGTCATGGCATACTGCACCTTGAGTCATGGTATGGGCAGACTTTTAAGTTCCCTGTGGCATCAGTGAAAGCGATGATATTGCCAAAGTCAGGCAAAACCAGTCATTAAACGCCCGAAATCGTACCGATGAGATACTACACTTTATTGTTCCTTCTTCTATTATAAGTTACAAATCGCCAAAGTGGCTGGAGGCCGCCAAATTGGAACACAGTGAGCTGACTATGATACATTCGCTACGCGCTTGGCGACGGCAAAAGCGTCAGCGCCACAGCACAAGGAGTGTTCAGTTACTGGCCGCCTCACAATAGCAGCTTGGGAAATATACTAGTGGGCTATGCAGTCCTTGACTCCGTACCAGACTTCTTATGCATTACACTAGACTTATCAAATTTGAATCTATAAGGGCACGGTGGCGAGGAAGGTGGCGGGCAGGGAAATATGGTGAGGCAATTAGACAATACTTGACTCTTAACATTGCGGAGGATCATTTCAAAAGTGACTGGGCAAGCGCCACAGGCGATAAGAACCTCATCCCTGTCAGTCCTTGGTAGTACAATACACACTGTAAGCTTCTCGCTATATACCGCCCCAACCCCTCAGACATGTGCCAATGCCTGTCGATTAGCCGGTTTCGAGTGTGCCGTGGTAGAACATGGAGAGTAAGTCGCGAGTGTTGTACTTGAACAGTTTAGAGATGCCGAATTAAGTGATTTACAGGGAGTGCTTTTGTGGCCATTCGATTCGGACATCCGCTCTAAAGAGAGAAGAGAAATGCACCATGCCTTGTCCGGTTGATGGATCTCAGATCTGCGGCGGGTCTTGGCTGTACCTTATAAGTTTTAAGCGCACGACATGCCTTTAACTTACTAACAATCCGCAACAGGATCATCATTTACAAGATAAGCAACCCATCATGCAATCCTGTTCCACTATACCCATATCTACTCGACTGCAGTCGGGATCGGCTTTGTAGCACCCCTATCCGCGACACATCTCTAAACCCGGAAGACCGCGTCGCACGATTCATCGGCACGTTGCACCTTCAAGAAAAAGTCGACAACCTAGTCAGTGGTGCTCTTGGCGTTCCGAGATTAACACCCCCTCCATATCAGTGGTCTAACGAAGTCCTTCATGGCATCTCAGACATCGATGCCAACAAGCCATTCGACGCTGACCCTAACGCAACCTAGGCCTCCGCAACTAGTTTCCCTATGACTCTTCTCCTGGGAGCGGCCTTCGATGATGGTCTCGTTTACCAAGTTGTGACCACTATCGGTAAGAAGAGCCGAGCGTTTGCAAATCATGGATGTTTCGGCCGCGACGTGTGGGCGCCTAACATCAACCCGTTTAAAGACCCAAGATGGGGAAGAGGCATTGAGACGCCAGGAGAAGATCCTTTATGCATTCAGAACTACGTGTAAAGGTCTGGGAATTAGGCCCAGTCTTGTGTGCGCTACTGAGGGAGCCTATATAGTGCTAGATTGAACAGTCACAAGGGACTTGACTTGTTCAATTCGTACCCTTTTGCTGTAATGGTCAACAATGAGGGCTCGGACAACCGGTATATCTGCAGCTAGCACCTGCGATGGCCCAATCGGGCTAGACCATAATAGAAAGAGAGATGAAAGAGAAAACTATTGGCAGTTGTACTACTAGCTATCTTTTAATATAATACCTATTAATGCGGTTTATAGGCATTAATTTACATTTAGAAGCGAGAAATTTAATCTTGAATAGTTATTCTTAAAATTTCTAATTATACTATACCTTTTCTAGTAAATAAGCTACTATATATAGCTAATAGAGTATTCTAAATAGTATTTTCTATATAATTTAGCCTTGGAAATCTAAAAATTAAATTAGATTTTAAATTACTACTAAGTTGCATGAGAAAGTATAGTTAGAATGGTAGCTATTTAGCGTTAAAAAGACGAAAAAGAGTGGCCGGTTAATGGGTCTCGGACGTTAATGCCAAGCCTAAATGGGAGGAACATTGAAAGTTATGACCCCCTCCATGTCTGGGGGCCGAACATACTCGGGGAGGGTGACCACGTAACGGTTGCCGCATGTAAGACATTTTGATGGATGAGATGGCTACGTACTCCGGCATGATTGCATTAGGGAGCTTCACCGGTTGTTTCAAGCGGCTGGGTTCCCATGCTGCTGGCGCCTTGTGTTACCCTTGCGGGACGAATCCAATCCGTTCGCATGTCACCCGCTTCCTTACAGCCTGGTGTCTTTTTGCTCTTGTAGACGAGTTGAGGCTCGTGGTAGGTATCACGAGATGTTTGACACGATTCGGACTCAGGCACATAAGTTATGAGCATGGTTCTGCAGCTAGGTCAAACTGAAGCAATCCCATGCATCGCATTAGCACTTGAACCTCTAGGCTGGATTCTGTGGGGTGAATGGCACAAATAAATTGACCTCCATGTCAATGTTCATTTGATGTTGAGATTGAATGCCTCAACTTGGGACGGGCCGTGCCGCCCGCTGGTTTCTCCACTTAACGCTGAATGCCCTCAATGTTGGTCAGGACTCGGGACTCAGTTGAGGAGACACGACGCTAGAGACATCTGGAGCAGTCAAGTGCCCACACACATGCAGGCAGCCGACCAGACTGGATCTTCACTTGACCGAGAAAGGCCCTAGGGGGTGACGAGTGACATGGATGGCTTGGGCGGCAAAACCGAGCTGATCTACAAGCGGCTGGGGGAGACAGCCAGCCACATTTTATGGGTACATGATAAATCACCGGGCCATAACTGCAGATAGCTTGTTTAGGGAATTTGATCTTCAGAGATGGCCAAATTTCTGCAATTTGCCTTGAGGAGCACCAGGCTGTGGACGTACTTTGAGGGGCGTGGCACGGGTCTGGTATTGCTTGAGTCTGGTCCCTTCACCAGTTTGCAATATTCAAGTTGAGGTTTGATGCACCAGACCAATAGACCTGGTTGGGAACCTACATGTAGGCACCTAGTACATATGTCTGGTACTCAGGTACCATGTGTTCAATGTTGCTTTGTTTTGTTCCAGCGAATAAAATGGGACAAGATGCCAGGCACAAGAAAATGACCCTCCCCCATGTCATTTGTAGTCCACTCTCGAATACCATACATATCTGGCTAGGTACATATGTACTTATCAGTGCAAAATAATATCCATTGATTGCATACATGTAACAGAGACAACAGCACCACCAGACGGACGGGGTCCCTTTGGTTACCTGTCTCCCGCCAACCGGAATCGTCACACCAGAGACACCAGTGCTAATGGCTACGTAGCCTCCAGGTTGTGTCAGCGGACCTGACCAAGCACTGAGGTGTCGACATTGAAGCTTTTGGGATGTCTGGTGTGCTCGTCACGTTCAATGTTGGCTTTGCACGAGACAACTCAGCACAGATTCATGGTCGATACGAGGGACAGGCGACCAATCCACTGCGAAGAGTGTACAAGACTACAACCTAGTGTTTTACGATACCAGCAGTACTGGTACTGGTACTGGTACTGGTACTCGGCATTGTCATCACTCTTGTTCTTTGCTTCTCTGTATATTTAATAACCGCTGATGGACAGTGAGGGACACTCGTGCAACTCCCATACAAGCGACTGAGCTCAAGCATGGACGACGATTCAACGACGATGCCCAAGGGCGTCGCAATCTTTTCGGCCATTATAGGCTGGGCCTATACATTTCTCTGGACAGTCTCATTCTATCCGTTGCTTATAAGCAACATCCGTCGTCGCTCAACACACGGAGTCTCGGTCGACTTTTGCTTGCTAAACCTTCTTGGCATGACCGCGTATGCCATCTACAACATTACCATGAGATTTTCTCCCGTCGTCAGGCGACAATATGCAGCGCGCAACCCCCAAAATCCAACCCCAATAGTGCAGTCCAACGACGTCGCATACGCGTTACACGGTCTGTTCATCTCGGCCACCATCTACTCTCAGTTCTATCCGCGTCTCTGGGGATTCGATACTGCGAAACCGTCTCGAATTAGCCCTTGGTGTAGCCTCGTGTTTTGGGGCTGTATCATTGCGGCCCTTGTAGGCGCGTTTGTTGCCATTCTCGTACCATACTCGCAAAGCTGGATGTGGCTAGATGTGGTACGTTTTCCCTCACAGCCGTATGGTATACCAGCACTAACATCAATAATGCTTGTAGATCTACCTTGTTGGAAACATCAAGACATTTCTCACTCTCCTCAAGTATATACCGCAAACATGGCTCAACTACAAGAGGAAGTCGACCCAAGGCTTGCCGCTCCTCCCATTCGCGCTCGACATTGCCGGCGCGTCGCTCTCTCTTCTGCAGTTGCTCATTGACTCTGCATACAGCAGTAATCAACCAACGGCCTTGTCAAACCCGGTCAAACTCCTGCTTGCCTATGTCACCATTTGTTTTGATCTCGTATTCTTCTTCCAGCACTATGTACTTTACAGAAATGCGACAGACGATGATTTGCTGGGTGGAAGGCATGCTGACGAAGAAGACCATAGATTATTGGAAACGGAACTGCGATAGCAATACTCGTGTTTGGTCTGAATTCATTGCTTTTCTATTTGCGTCTATTAGATTCGGAGTTTCGGTTTCACATGGCGAGCCGAGATGATACCAGCCCATAGCCAGTTTTACGCTCAACGAGGAAGAGCCTTGTGGATTACGCCGCGTCACAGGGAAGGTGACTGGGCTGGTGCATTAAAACCGTTGAATAAAGGATTGAAAGCCGCTTGATCTTATGGTCGCATGGTCTTGCGGATGACGTTGGCATAGTTGGTATGGGCTCACACTTACATATAGAATAGGTTTAGAAAGTAGAGGCTATAATGTAAAAAATAGAAAGTTTTATAAATTGAGCAACCCTTCTATTAGACCTAGATCGCCTAGTAAACGGCGCTGTCCTGATACCTCGCCAAGCGAGCCGCAATCACCGCACATGCTCCCCTCGGCTATATCGCCCCCTTGACCGGCGACATTGACGGTGTAAGGGCGGAGCTTAAAGAATGGGCCTTATAGAATGTTTGTCTAAAGCATGCCATTATGAATAACAGAGCAAGGTTTAGCACCTAAGAATAATTTTTTAGCCTCCTTTCATTATCGTGTGTGCAGGAGTGTCCAAGGCTGTCAATGAGATCGCTTCACGTGCGATAATTTACAAAATTGAAGAGTCATGTGCCCTGAAGGGTGAAAGTCGTGTCGCGGGGTGGACTAGAAAGCGCTTTTCAGCGTTTACCACTTCTGACGTCCGTGATGAACGAAGCTTTGCGATACAATACAACTGACACGGCGGTGTGACGAGGGATGAAGGATCATCTCCTCAATGGCCAACTCCTCTTGAAGAAGGACAGTTACTGCCTGGTGCAAAACAAGGGTGGGCACTTTGACTCAAATCAATGGGGGCAGGATGTTCGCCTCTTTATGCCTGACCGGTGTCTCAAGAGTCAAGACTGAGAATAGATTCAACACTACGTCATTTCGTGGGCTTGGTGGTGGCGTAAACATGTGTCTTGGCAAATCCTTTGCCACGAGACTCAGACTCATCGTTGCGATTGTTGCTGCCATGGTTATACGATTCGATGTTGAGCCTTGTACTATTAGTGAAGTTTTAGACTATCCTTGCCATGACGAGAGCTGCATGGCTATTGTAGTGGCCCGTCCAGCTAACAGATACTGGGTCAGATTGGTGCCAAGATGTAGAAAGTAATCCATGGCAATGTGGAAAACAGGAACACACCGTTGGTACGCTGTTCGATCCAATAAGCGCAATATGCCCGAGCGCACTCTGACGACGTGTAACTGATGAGGCGGGATTTCAGGGGTTTAGCTGCTTAAAAGCCAGTACCTGTATTGGTCATTGGGCGCTTCCATTCCGTTCAGACCGTCTGGTACTTGAACAGGTCTTGGTCCGTGGGCCCGAGAGCGGTGAAGTAGCAGGTGATGCCGGCTGCGTGTGTCAAGCGACAGACTTAAGTGTGCTTGAGTGATTACTTCTTGAGTCATGTATGTATACCTACTGTCACATTCAGATTCAGAAGCTGTCAGTTTGGCGAACAAACCGGGAGTATGCTCAACTCATCTCACATGTTGCCCCCAATCCTTCGCGATTGAATGACGGGCGGGGTCAATGAAGGATTACGAAAGAAGTTGTTTCTGGCTGCATGCCAAGACCTCTTGTAACTTTGTCAGTCTGTGAGTGTTACAATTTGGTTGTACATGAGCTCTTCGTTACAGCAACCCCGTCACAGCATGCTCCCTCGGCCGAGTGGTCACCGTGAGACGGGGGAACTTGGGGCCCGAGTTACACACCTTAATTAGTGGGTAGTAGGATTCGGTTGTTTTTATTGTGAAACAAGACGGATCACGAAATGAACCCTTGCTGCTTTTGACATACCAACGTACTGTTAGGTGACTGCGATAACGGAGTTATGCTGTCGCCGTTAACCAACAACCACCACTGCATTGCAACCCATTTACACGAGTCCTTAAATAGCCCTTCCATTCCATCTTGGCATATGAGTAAGATACGCGTCTACCTTTGAGATGGATCCAGCAGGTGTTGTTAGGAATTGATTGCGTGCATATGGGATCGAGCATCCATGTCAAATAACTTTATTTACACGTATCAGGTACTTACTTACCCGAGTGCAACAAGACCCCGCAGATGTCAATACTATAGTTAGTAGGAAGCGACGCTGTAAGGCTTGACAGGTTCTAGTCTAATTCACCCAACTCTGTTGAAGAGCCATCTACTCCGTACAGTTCAAGATATCATTTCCATTCACTTCTATGCTACTCACAGCCTCAATTACTAGGCAAGGCGACCTTCGCAAGAACTGCAATGCTACTACAGCAGTGGCAAGACAGGGCACAGCACGCTGTGCTGCTAGCTGCACGACCAGTTGGCGCTTTCACCATGGCTGTCATGGTCTGGTTGTTGTTGTGGCGATGTGCCCTATTCACCGTGTACCCAAACTTGCGTCCAAAGGTGCCTGAGGAGTATCCCTATTAGCTACCGGATGTTGGTCAGTATGGAAGATTCAGCCTCATGTGCAGATTTTGTTGACCCATATTCGATACGTAGCTTGGTTCTGCTGCCACAAGTCTCTCGTGGCTGAACGGAATTCATTCCGGCAACACACTTCAGCCGTACACCTTGGCCATACTAGGGTTCGCTTTTGACATTATCATCAAGTCAGGAGATGACTGGGTAGGGCTGCAAATTGCACAAATGAATGCCTCATCTGCCATGCTCTGCAAAAAGCGTTCAATAGGCTGCATGTCTCGCTGGTTTCCTAACAAACCTAACCAATCATACCTACGGAGTAGCTCTTGTTAACTTCTCAGAGAAGGCTGCCTCTGTTGTGTAACAATTGACTGCAATGTTGCTTCTTTCAGCCGCACCGCCCCCGCGTTAGGCATCATCTCCAATACGAGCACCTAAACACTTGGTCTAGTACACTTTTGTTTCGCAATATCATGATCCCTCCGCGAACACTTGTCAGAACTCTGTTCCTACGCCACCAACTGTCGACGAGCAGCCGAACTCTACTCAGCGGATACCTCTTCTACCTCGTGATATGCCGGACATAAACAAAGAGATAGACGATGAGGGACTTTTACCCTCTGAGGACGACGGAAATATGGCCGAGCCGTCGCATTCCGCTTCGAATACATTTACATATAATGACTACACTGTGGGCTGGGTGTGTGCGTTGCCCAAGGAGCAGACAGCAGCAACTGTTATGTTGGACCACATTCATCCAGATCTGCCAAAGCCGCCAACTGATCACAACACCTACACGCTGGGATCCATTGGCAAGCATAACATTGTCATAGCCTGTCTGCCGAAAGGCAAGATCGGCAATAATCCGGCTACGACTGCCGCTACCCAGATGATACGTACCTTTCCGTCGATAAAGGTCGGCCTCATGGTTGGCATTGGGGGCGGCATCCCACCGAAGGTTCAACTGGGCGATGTTGTAGTTAGCACACCGACCGACCAGTATCCCGGAGTGGTCCAGTGGGATTTTGGCAAAACGGAAAAGGATGGGTTCAGGCGAACCGGAGCGCTGAACAGTCCTCCAAGCGCGATGTTGACAGCGTTGACGAAACTGGAGACAAGTCATGAGATGAAGGGATCTGAGATACACCAATATCTGATAGAGATGAAAAAGAAGTGGCCGAGGCTGAGTCCGGCATATACTACACCTGGCTCCTCCGCGAATCCTTCCATCACTTTAACAAATGCTCACCACAACGAGAGCAGATCGCAAGCCTTTTTTTCCATGCTCTGGAAGATGATTTTCGCTCTTCTTGGGCTTCTCTTAGGCTGGAGGGTGTTTGCTTCGATAGACGAAAGTACTAACTCAGCCGAGCAGGTTGAGCGTACCCCGGGCAGCGCGGCCGTTGATGGAGGGCAGCGAAAACCTGGAGATTTGCGAGTGCATTACGGTCTAATCGCATCCGGCAACCAAGTGATCAAGGACGCCGAGTTTCGTGACAGTCTCGACAAGAAACTTGGAGGGCATCTGCTATGCGTCGAAATGGAGGCAGCAGGACTGATGGACAACTTCCCATGTGTCGTCATCCGAGGAATCTGTGATTACGCCGACTCACGAAAGAACAAAGAGTGGCAGGAATATGCCGCAACCGTAGCTGCGGCATATGCAAAAGAGCTTCTTCATCATCTACAACCGAGTGATGTCGACCAAGAGAGCCCGCTGAAGGACATTATGGAGCAAGGTTAGTTGTTCTCGAGACTTCCGTTTAATTCTAGTAGCGGCTTCTAATGAAATTCATAGTTCTGGGCAGTGTTGAGGAATTGAAGTCTAAAATAAACAGCAAGCAAGATCTTGAAATCCTCAATTGGCTCACGCCGTTGGAGTATGACCTCCAGCAGAACGACTACTTTCAAAGACGACAGGCGGACACTGGCCAGTGGTTTCTCGACTCAGAGAAGTTCCAGCAGTGGCTCAAAGCAAGTTCCAAGACTTTGTTTTGCCCAGGACTTCCCGGAGCCGGCAAGACGATCCTCACCTCTGTGGTGGTCAACAACCTCGCACAACGGTTTTCCAAAGACCCAAGTGTTGGAATTGCGTACATTTACTGCAACTTCCGGCGGACAGAGGAACAGAATATCCGCGACTTGCTGGGAAGTCTGCTGAAACAACTAGCTGGTGGATATCCGTCTCTGCCGTCTGAGGTGAGAGATCTTTATCATCGCCACGAGGGCAGACGAACACGGCCGTCACTCGAAGAAATCTTGGACGCTCTGCATTGTGTGGCCGCCAGGTACTCGAGAGTATTCATCATCGTGGATGCACTTGATGAATGTCAGGCATCTGATGGCTGCCGGAACAGGTTACTCTCGGAACTCTGTCACCTTCAGGGGAAACACGGAACCAATATCTTGGCAACATCAAGGCCCGTTCCGGAGATCAGTGACCATCTCAAAGTCAGCGAATCACTAGAGATTCGTGCAAGTACCGACGATGTGCGGAGATATCTGGA
The DNA here is from genome assembly GCF_001653235.2 of Pochonia chlamydosporia 170. NCBI lineage: Eukaryota > Fungi > Ascomycota > Sordariomycetes > Hypocreales > Clavicipitaceae > Pochonia > Pochonia chlamydosporia. The sequence goes on along the minus strand of NW_019154043.1, from coordinate 1,098,244 downwards.
AAGTAACATGCGGCAGCTGCCAACTTTTGTTGGCCGGAATCGGCAGTTGCAAGAAGAGATCAAGGTGGGAATATCAGAAGCCGTCGATGGAATGTACGTTGCTGGTTGATCAGGAGAGCAGAATAGCCACTGACTATACGCAGGTTTCTCTTGGCGAAATTATACATTGGTTTACTTGAGGATAAGCTGACGCCAAATGATATCCGCAGTGCATTGGAAGTCTTTCAGAAGCAAGGCCAACTATCGAGCGAAGATATGAAGACCCAAGTCCTAGCCCAGGCGTATGAGCAGACCATGGAGAGAATCAATAGGCAGAAGCAAGGTTGGAAGGAGCTTGCGATGAAGGTTCTGTCATGGATCACCTGCGCGAAAACACCGCTTACTACGTTGGAGCTTCAACATGCACTTGCAACAAAGACGGGAAAGTCTGAGCTTGACCAGGGGGACGTGTCAAATGACAAAGATATGGTCTCCGCGTGTGCTGGATTAGTCACAGTTGATGAAAAAAGTGACGTTATCCGGCTGGTCCACTACACATTGCAGGAATACTTTGAAAAAACGCAAAAGTGTTGGTTCCCGGACGCCGAGTTTGAGATCACAAGAACCTGCCTTACTTACCTGTCTTTTAAAGTCTTCAAGACTGGGCCTTGCCAGACAGATGAAGGGTTTGAGGAGCGGCTGCGGTTAAATCCACTGTACGACTACGCTGCACGGAACTGGGGACATCATGCCTACAGTGCTCCGACTTTAAGCGAGGAAGTTGTCGAATTTTTACGTCACGAATCGAACGTAGGAGCATCGAGTGAAGTATTGATGAGTTGCAGATTGTACTCAAATGATCCAGAGCACAGGCAAAGATCCCCAGGGCAATACACAGGACTACACCTAGCAGCATACTTCGGACTAGAAAAAGCTGCAAACACTTTGCTCATACTTAAGTATGACCCGGACCCAACAGATTGTTGCGGTCGGACACCACTGTCATATGCAGCCGAGAGAGGACATGAGGCCGTCGTCAAACTGCTTCTTGCAAACGATACAGTCAACCCGAATCTAAAGCTTGCTCATGGTTATACGCCGCTGGGTTGGGCTATTAATTACAACAATAAGGCAGTAGTAAAGATGCTGCTTGAGACGAAACAAATTGACCTAAATTCTGCGTGTGCTTATGGTGATACGCCGCTGTGTTGGGCTCTTCGTCACGACAACGATTCAGTGGTAAAGATGCTGCTTGAGACGAAGCAGATTGACCTAAATCCTGCGTGTGCTGATGGTTACACGCCGCTGTGGTGGGCTCTTCGTCGCAACAACGAGGGACTGGTAAAGATGGTGCTTGAAACGACCCAAATTGACCTAAATGCTGCATGTGTTGATGGTCACACGCCGCTGTGGTGGGCTATGCGTTACAAGAACGAGGGCATCGTCAAGCTGCTACTAGCAACAAACCAAATTCACCTTAATTCTGAGTGTGATGGTCGTCGAAAACCGTTATGGTGGGCTATGAATTCCGAGAACCTGGCCATCGTCAAACTGCTGCTCGAGACAAACCAGATCGACCTTAATTCTGAGTGTGCTGATGGTCGCACGCCGCTGTGGTGGGCTAAAGTTTTCAATCTGAAGGTGCTGCTAGCGACAGATGGAATTGACCCGAATTCGGAGTATTTTAAATATGATTAGGACGCAGTGATGGTATTTCTGGGAGGATTTAAATTTAAATGCGTTGACAAACAGAGAGTTAGAAGCGCTATTAGGAACACTATATCTGTCAAATAATTCGTCAGGGCTACAGCTATTATCATACTGCTGCCTGCCCAGATAGGACCATTACAACAAGTACGTAGCTCTCGTACGCATCCATTCTTGTACATAGGAAATCAAGAGTCTGTCACTTTCTCTAAGCTGTCCAGATACTAGTGCTGCGTGGCAGTTAGGGGACCAGTTTACAGCACTTAATTCACCCAGGCACAAAGCTGCCCTACTCTAACACTGCCGATTACAATAGCAGCTGACGACCTCGAGGCCTCTTCCAGGTCATTCTCAACGGATTCGGTAACTGAGACGTATGAAAAGGTGTGATACGCAAGTTTGCCAAGAAGCAGCAAGGTCAGGACTACATTAAACCCAATGTTGTACAGACACGAGGTTTAACGCCTCCAGTCGAGCCGACATGAAGACAAGTCCAAGAAACGCCACTGGATACATCAATGGCAGGTGGTAGCCGTGGCAAATTCAAACACTTGAGGCCTGGCATCAAAGCCAACTTCAGATCTACAACGACAGAACCAAGGATTAAGCAACACTACAAGAGTGCATCGTCAAAAACGTTAGCAGGTACTGCGATATCATTGCGAGGGAATTATATCAACACAGAACTCACAATCCGAACAAACCGTGTCAAGCCAACTGATTGGGCTCGGGAGAGTGATATCGTGGATCGATGCTACGTTACGCTTCAGACCGGAAATAATTTAAACCCTAACGTTTGACCAGTTAGTGATTTCTGCTTATCCACTGGTAAGGGATCACTCCAAGTCCCCCTCTCTCAGTAAGACTTGCCTAACTACCGTGCAATTTGTACGTGGATAGGATTGCTCCTCCAAATAACGTGCCCCCTTGACGACTCGGCCCATCATAGAGCGGTAAAGTTTTGTGAATAGGGGTCAAATTGCCCCCACGCGTGTGGCATGGTCAGGGAGAAAGGGCGCTAGAGATGTGGTGCTTTTACGTGTGTACTTTTGCTCTTGATACATTTTTTTGGTTTACAGCTAATCTGGCAATGAACATTTCAATACGGCAGCCTGAGCTATAAGCCGTCATTCCATGATGCCTTCTCTCTTGCCATCCTCCAATGTCCCACTCGCAATGACCTGCTGCACCCTTGAGGCTCGTCTCCGCGCATCCACGTACATCATAAACTCAGAATACGTCCTCGGCATAACTTTGACATCTTTGTCAACGAGGAAGGTATAGTTGAACTGTCCCGTAGGTTTTGTCTCTCCATGCTCGACATCTCTCACTTTACTATCGACACGGACCTGGACACGAGTCTGACCTGATGACTCGCTTGACTCCGCATCATTGGCGGCGTCGTTGACCACCGGCGGGTCCGTATATACTACGGTCGCTGTAAGATACAAGACACTGCCAACTGGTACGGGATTCTGAAACGTCGACGGATCAAGCGACACGAACTTGGGTCTTGTGTGTGTAAAACTAGCGGCACAGCAAAAGGCCAACTCAAAGGTCTGCTTGAGAAGGAAGCCACCAAAGATCATGAAGTGGTGGCGATTTCTATACTGAGGCTGCATGATAGCTGCTGTGTTAAGCCTTGTTGTATCCATGAAGAACACATTATCTGGCTTGCGCAGCGAATCATTGGGATCGTGGTACCGCAGCTGCCGCTGCCACATGACGTGAATGAGGTCGCTCTCCTCGTCATTTGGCGCAGTCTTCAACAATGATGTCTGTGAACGTTCCTTGCGAATCTTGCTATTCCTTTCGCCCCGTGCAAAGATGCGCTTCTCTTCTTCTGTATCAGTGCGTACTGGTGCGATCTTGACGGGTCTCTTAGTGGCAGGGTCAGTGGCAACCATGGTGCATTGGCATGTGATCATGACATCTTGCTGCTTGACCTCTTGCCCGTCTTTGGGTGCCTTGGCGACCTGTAGACTGATTTCCATACTGGAGCCTCCTGCAGCGTACGAGACTTGGCCGCTTAGCTCGAGGTCACAGATCTCTGTGAGAGGGTGGTTGATGGTGATACGGTCAAAGGCAGCTGTGACAGTGCTGACGCCTTCGCCTGTGTGCTTGTAAGCAATGACGCCGGACAGGGCATCCAAGTCCATGAAAATAGTGCCTAAACGGATGTGACCGGTGGCATTGAGATATGTGTCGAGCAGAGATGGCTCTTGGGCGAGAGGGAGGATCTAGGCGCGACATTAGACATTGATTCATACCTATCGCATTCTGGAGATACTCACGACGCTGTGGTAGCTATCTGACATCTTCTTTGGTGTCAGATCAGGTTTAGCTGGGGCAGGGGGCTCGCTTTGGCTCTTGTTGGCCGATTCGCGCTGCTGCTTGCGAAATGCCTCGATCCACGGAACCTGCATTCGCTGCTCAGTCAATGCTCGAAACACGCCGTCTGTCCTTAGGCGAGGTGTGGTGCAGAGTTGACGCTGCTGGCCTCGGCAACATGGCGACTGCGATACGCGTCGCTGAGCGCGCAAGATGCAGCGCATGGCTGTTGATTTCGAAGCCATTGCAGGTTGTGATGTGAGGTTGAGAACATTGAAGTCTGGTGTGAAATGTTTCGGGGTTGAATCACCGACCCGACTCGAGTTTGGACGTCAAAGAAATGTGGGGCATTTTGGCATCAAAAAGCCGACTACGGATAAGATGACATTAAATGCAATTTACAAACAACCAGTCTTATTGTCACAGAAAAATGGCGTAGCTAGCGGCTATTTCGCATGTGTTGGACCCCGTTATATTCTCGTGTGATCCTCATTTATATCGGGAAAATTGGGGCGGATGCGCCACAAAGGGGAACATCTCGCTGGCTCTGCCGAACATATCCATAGAGTTTGAGATGGCGGCCTGTCGTATGTATAAGCCGTGCTTCAAATAATTTTATCATTTCTACTTAATGAAGGTTTCTTGTCTAACTAACGGAAGCGATGTGAATTCGAAACATGCATATAAAAGAGCTGGAGTGTCTTATTGGCAGATCCGGTTTTCGTCATGCCGCCAAGTGCGACTTACCCTAAACGCCTGGCGATCAGAGCACGTTTTTTTCACTTGATACATGATCCGTCAGAATGTGAGGAACTACTTACGAAGCTCATACGTATTAATATTTACGCTATGTACTCGCCAATGGGCATAAATTCATTATCTGATGGCGTTTACAAGCCGTTACTCGTCGTCTAGCAGCAAGGTTAACCAATCTGCTACCCAAGCTACATCAGGAAATTCGGCCCCTCATCGAGACATAAAGATAATGATGTACGACTTGTTCTATTGGAACCTATGTATGGAGGCCACCGATAGCTACCATACTTAACACGTATCTACGTAATTTGGGTAAGTACGGAGAGTCGTCGCCATCTAACGTCTGGTGCCACAGGCAAGTTTGATCACAGGATCTCCAGTCAAGTATATCATCGCCATCGCTTCTCGAGCAGATGGGTTGCTCCTAAACGAACCGATTTTGGCAAAAATTCTATTGTAAGGAGAATTCCGCTTCGGATCTTCAATCATATAGGCAAGTTCACCGGCCAACGCAAGTAAAGATATCAGATTGACACCTAATAACAATGGTTGTGTATTTGAGACTTGCTACCAGCTACCCCAAGACCGACACCAATCCCTACACAACGAAGCACACAACTAACTTCAAGCATACACTTTCTGCGCCTGTTCAAAATGAAAGTCAATAGCCGATATAACAAGAGGCGACACGTCCTTTACCGCCTTGACGAATTTATCAGTCAACGCAGCACCAAACGTATCCGTAGCGTCCTTCAAACCCTTCAAGTCCGACTTGACCAGAAACGAGGCAGATCCAACCCCAAGAATGGCCTTGTCAAAGGCCGGCTTCTTCGCAACAATGTTGTCAAGGACATCGTAAATTTTGCCAGTAAGCGATGTAATTCCAAAGGCGACAGTTGCAGAATCCTGGTCGTTAAGCGGGCCTGAGCTCTTGGCGGCAGTGGTAGCAGCCTGGATTGCCTTTTGGAGATCCGTCGCCTGGCCTTGGATCTTCAGTGCGGTAAGTGTGCCCTGAAGGCCTCCGTTGAAGCCGTTGAGCGTGGTGTTCATCGTCACCAACTGCTTGGATATAGTGTCCAGAGCTGCATTGATGCTGTTGACATCCCGGGGAACCGGGTTTGCGGTCACAGCCGTGGCGAGGAATGGAATGATGAAGTTGAAGAACCGCATTGCGACGTGATACTGGAAGTCTTGTGGTTCGCGCAAAGAATGTGAGGTGGGAGAGGTGAAAGACAGAGATATTTGGTAGGTTGAAGTGTTGCTATGTTTCAAGACATGATCTGAGAAGTCAACCAACATGTCTTGAAAGTAACTAATCCATCTACCTGTCGGGGCGCCACTGGTCGGTATCACAGTTGCATCGGCACATGTGATGAGGGACAATAACGGGTGCAATCTTGATTCGGTTAATTAAAATGCCTGCAGAACATCGTCACCTGCCCAGTTCATCAGTGCTCAATAACAGTGACAGCCTCGGTGACGATATCTCGATAATCCGAACCCCCAACGTAACCTCAAAAGTGACGCTCTGACGATATAGTTCATCTTCACATGTGTGGCGTATTTGGCGCCGATTCGCTCATTACCATCTTCTTCCCGAATGGTGGTTGAAATGCAGGGGTGCTAACTCATTGCAACCCTACCCATCGCTGGAAACAAGGGTACGGTAAGTTAGTTGTGAGGCTTCTGTGCGGATTGAGAGTAAGACTTGCATATCACATGGGAGGCTAATCTAGCTACGGTCGAAATGCGGTTCATCAACACATGTGTTTCAATTTCGGACTAAAGATAGACTATGGAGAACGACAATTGTAACCTTTGGCACAACCCTAACCTGCAATGTCCAAGAAGCTTTTCACCAATAGGAAAGAGCTCAGGGAAATACTGCACCACATGCAGCCACAAAAAGTGAGCTGCCAACGATGGTGTTGCTGTAAGTAAGATGGGACCGATTGATAGGGTTGGACCCAAAGTCTTGGCCGGCGCTACAGGACTAAGGGTTTTGTTAGCATGTTTCTGGGTTGTTTTTCTTGCTGAAAGTTGAACTGACATACCTTGGAGTCTAAGCTGCACTTTAATGTCGTTTGGGCAGTGTTGCCAGTGTCCTTGCTCTGGTAATATTCTGGCCCGTGGTGAACATAGCCAAGCAAGGTCGGTGGAATTTGAGGCACGCCGTCATTGAAATGCGTGACGCGATAGTAGTTTGAGTCGGGGATCTGTCCAGCGATGTACTTGGCCCATTGTGCATCCCCATTTCGTGGCTCGCCAAAGGTATACGTCTCTGCAACTTTAATATCTTGTCCGATGAATGAGGATGTCGCTATGGCCGCGATGCCACCGCCAAGAGAATGGCCAGTAACAATAAGCCGTGAGCCAGACGACACCTCTGACTTAATTGCTGAGGCCACTGCCCCAGAGATTGAGGCGAATGCGGACTGGAAGCCTTGATGAACCTGGTGAAGACGAGTGATCTATTAGTTCTAAAGTCTCGCAAACTTCATGAAATGAACATACTTTGCAGTTAGAGCAGCTTGTTCCGGTAGCAGATAGCGGGACGAGACCAAAGGCAAGATCTGAATCGAGGTCCTTGGGCGCAGAAGTTCCTCTGAAAGCAATAATTACTTCCTTAGCAGTATTATCACGGAACAAAGTAGCCTGAGTATCCGTTGCATCATCGTTGAACGTTTTGACAATCTGAGACCCAAAGGGTGGTTTTGCGCAGTTGTCATCGTAAGATGCCGCCGAAAACGCCGTATACCGAGTTATCTTGTCGAATACATCCGATGAGACTACAGAATGTTAGCACCGCAAAGGTTGTAAGTCGAGTTGCTTGCAGGTATAAAGCACGCACCAGGCTGTTGGGCAAGAACAAACAGCGGAAAGAGTCCTGTTACTGCCAGAGTTGCACGCATTGTGATGACTTGGACAATTTTGCAAAAATGAAGTTGTAATGGAAACAGAGATGAACTTGGTATCCAGTTTCTGAGAGGAATGAAACTGTTGACGCTTTGGATAATATTTCCTGAATATGTTGACTTGCTGGCTTCGGCTAATAATTGATGTGGCGTCGCATCAGATGTAACATGCATATCATGGCTTGCTCCGACCCTGATGATCCTAGTCAAGTTCAGGCTGGATGCATCATCCGATGATGCCGCATTGTCTGTGCGGGCAATGGGTTGGGGTAAAGCAAGGAATAGGTCCTGTGTCTGCTTCGGCCGCTCGTAATATGAGGATTGCCCGTTTTCTGAATTAAAGCAAGGATATGATAAACATTGCGGCGCCTACCGAGGTTTCGGCCACATTGTGAATGTGACGAAGAGTCCAATAATGAACTTGCCATCATCTGACTTTCGCACATCCGTATAAGCTACCACTTCGTATTCCCAACCTCAATCTGTTCCCAGACTTGTATCACCAACCTTCACGTTTACTTCGTTATTTCGCAATGAGATTCCTATACGCCTTGGCCGCTCTGGCCTGCACAGCTGCAGCTCAAACCTCAAATGTTCAGGCTGTTAGAAATGACATCGCCAATATTACCACCTTGATGGCCACTCTGAGCAGCGATGTGAAGCTTGTTAAGCCTGGGTCAGCGGGTATCGCGCAGGCTCTGCAGGTGCAGGTGGATGCCGTGAACATTCACAAGCGACTGCTTACCTCTATCGACGATACTGAATCCTCCGCGCCATTCGGGGCTGGAGGGTCTCTGAGCATCGGTTTGGACTTTATTGGCCTGTCTCCGAAAGTCAAGACAACTCTGCAGGACGTCACGAAGCAAAAGGCTGCTCTGGGAGAGCTTGGTATTGTCGTTCTGTCGAGCTTGTATCAGCTTAAGCAGGACACGGATACTTTTGGAGCGGCGGTGCTTGAGAAACTGGATGCGTTGGAGAAGGCAATTGCTCCTGCTATTATCAAGGACCTTGACAAGGCTTTCAATGATGCCATTGTTGCGTATGGTGGGAAAGGTAGGTGCTCCGTGTTCCACCACTCGTGTTGTTGCTTTGGAACTGATCCACTAACAACATTGTAGCAACGTGATGCCATGGAATCTCGCGACACTTCAGATAGCATGTCAAATACTACCCCAAATTTCTTACACTAAAAGCACCTATTTGATACCTGCATACTTCTACTTATGTCTATCCCATATGGTAATAGCTATGGGAGCTAAATAGCCGTGAATCTCAAACGTGATGAATCCTACGCCGTTTCCAGTATATCCTCGGGAAGCACTAATCAGAACGTAGCTGAGATGACTGGTTAATTTGTGATGTTAACATGAGCAGGCAACTGTTGACATGCCCCCAACTAATAGCCCGGCCACTCTGATTCTTTGGCAAAGAGACTTTGTAGGCCATACTTCTTTGTGCCCAAAACAACTCAAGACGTGGAGCATCATTGCCGAACAATGTATCAATTTCTGAACCAACGTTGGCTATGCAAGGGCATTCTGCCTACAATTCTGTGTCCAATATGTAACTAACCACTGGTGACTCTATTAGAGCAAGGACTAGAGTCTAGAAACATGAAGAACAGTAGTATATGGTGTGTGAGCCCACTTTATCTATCTTCATTATCTTTCATCAACCGCAGTATCATTTCTTCGTCATTACTTTCTCCATTGATAGCCACTGAAGGATCTGGCCGGCGGAAGAACAAGCCCTCAAACTCTTTGGGGAAAAAGCCAGAATATTCCCAATTGTGTATGGCCCTGATCTTCAAGGTCTCTGGGTCAACAATGACGTTGTGCGTGGAAAGGTCGTTATGACAAAACACAAGGTCTTTCGACTCTCTTTGCTTCATCTTCCACTGAGGCCGGTACGCTTTGACCATGACTCTATAAGGTGGAATAACCTGGTCCGTAAATATTAGCATCACTTACACCTTGAACAGGCCAACATTGAAGCAAGGGAAGTTACCTACAATTCCAGATGGTCCGCCCCAAACGTCGGATTTGAGGCTCCTCAGTGTCTCTAAATGGCCCGCCGGCTCCTCTTCAACCACTTTACGTTGCTCTTCGGAAAGTTTGCTCATAGCCACACCCTCGATGTGCTCTGTGACAAGATACACAACGTTGTCATCCTCAAAGCATGAAAGTAGTTTTGGTACTGGAATGTTGGTGTTTTTTGCGATAAATTCCATACTAGCGGCTTCGTTGAGGAGTCGTTCATTACCGAAGCGCGGTACACAGACATTTCCATGTACAGGATTGAGTTGCCATTCAGAGGGACGGAGGCTGCGCTTGACGAAGGAGTTGCTGACGTGGAAATACTTGCGCTCTACAGTAATAGCAATGCAGTCCTTTTCACGCCGAGCCTCCCGCATTTGGCTCGTCACAGGTGACATCTCAGTAAGTTTTGTTGGAGCGAGAGGGGAAGAAACGGAACAAAGTTGTTTACAGTAGACCATTGCCAACATTGGAAATCAAGTCGGGGAACTGCTATTTATCTGCTTCACGGCGGGATAGGGGTGGCAAGCCTTAGAATTCAGGCCATGTTGGTCGGCATTGACATGTCAAGTATTCATATTCTCTTAACTAGCTGGACCTGGCTGTATTATGTATATGAATTGGGGGTCTTTTCTTGTAGCCTCTTTCTGCTTGCCGGATTAATACAATTTGCTGTACTAGGACTTCTGAAGCGTTACTTGCAGGGCAATCGACTCGCATTTTAGTTCCTCTCAATGTAGCCTGGCGCATGGACATCCTCGTTGGTGAAATAATCCTTGAATGTTATTCCAAAAAGTGACACCACGACAGCCATAAATGGAGGCACACTTGCTGCGAACCTGTACCTGTACCTTTGTTGTAAAGTTTCACTGAGCTGAGAGCCTTTGTCTATCTATTACTCGCCTCCATCAACATTTCAACATTAGATACCCAAAATAACACTCGACGGCCTCCGAGCCATAACTCATCACCAGTCAAGTTACAGACGCCCCTTTCGACCATCTTCTGCAATCTTCAACACAGGTCTCAGATTCGTTGCCCTCTCCCACAAACTCGGTGTGCCCTGCTTTTGGCTCTTTTCCTCCTCCCGCTGGAACCATTGCTCAGCGCTCTTAATCCGATTAGGATGAATCTCATCAAGTAGCTCAAAGTTGCGCTGAATGACTCCCTTGTTCCCTCCAGAGTATTTCCACATGTTCCAGAACCCAGTAAAATTAGTACGTATGCTCATGGTCCCTGAATCCTTGGGATCAGCATTATGTCCAGCTGGTGGTGCGCCAGTGCCCATGGGGCCGGTAGTCCAATACTCATCGAGACTGGTGTCAATGAATTTCGCGGGATGGCCTGTAACCCTTTCAAATGCTTGTGCCAGATCGTTGTAGTTGATCAAGTCGATTGCCACTTCCAGATCCAGACCATTTGCCCTGGATTGATGATCGAATAGCCAGCGAACGTAGTATCCGCAGTCGTCGAGGTCGACGTGAGCCACCGCACCGTCTCCCAGAGGCATTCGCCAAGTCACGACGCCGTCCTCGATCTTCGGAGACATGGGCGTGCCTACAGCGAGAACCATGGATATGTACGGGCCGGTGGTGAATATAGCGGCACCCATTCTTTTGTTAATCTGGGGATCTTTGTTTTGCTGCAGGATCCATTCCGCGATGCGGCCTTTGCCGTCATAGTGCCCAGTTCTAAATTTGGGATCGAAGCCACTCTTCTTGTAGACGTAGTCGAGGTTGCCGTAGACAAAGAACTTTATTCCTTCCTCCAGCGCTAATTCGTAGGCACGAATCGCCCAGAACATCTCTGTCTTCTCACCAGTATTGAAGCCGTCGATATTGACAAAGGCATAGTCTGCACCATGAAAGCCCTTTTGGAGGATGTCTTCATCTGCGAATGATCCTTCAAGGGCCTCGGTGTTTCCAAATGCAAGCAGCTGCTTTGATCTTCTCGAATTGACGTCCCTTGTCAGGAAGCGCACACGGTATGCGTCATCCTTGACAAGACCCTGAATGACTGGGATTCCTTGAGCACCGGTCCCTCCGATGACAAAGACAAGTGGTGCTGTGCTGGCCGTCGAAGGAGCCATTGCATGTAAGTACGGTGATATGATGAAGTATGATCTTAAAGCGTCAGTTAAAGGTGTAAGATCTGCTGCTGAAATATTCTCTTGAAAAAGAGTTTACGTAGTTTGCTCCTGTATATTTATAATCTCAACAGTGAGACATTTGTCTTCATGATTATACCCAAATGACATTGTTTCACAGCGCATTCGCATCAATCGGAGGCGATTACTGATCGGCCGTCCGCGATCACTCATCCGTCCGAGAGCACTAAATTCGCCCCAGAACAGCTAGTGGAGGATAAAGTCTACCAGGCAGCTATAAAAACCGGATGTTTAAACTGTGGCTTGCTCACGGATGCCTGGCCGTTGCGTCGGTCAACCAGATATGTCAGCGCCACGTCATTTACGCCTTGTAAGTGGATAGAGCGCACTGCGGAATATTGGTTGCCCTACAGAAAATGATTAGTTATTCGTTCACGGCGAGCAGAAAAGGGTAATTCTTATATGTTTTGCAATCGATAGTGCTTTATCTCGAGACGGAGCTTCAGCCTGTTTTACCGGCCGAGCCGAACCATTCTGTGTTGCTTCTCTACGTAGGACAGTGCTCTGAAAAGCATCGCTTCATAGGTCAATTGCCCGGTTTTCCTTCATGGAAGCATCAGCAGCAATGACTATCTCAAGAGACGAAACTGCATGATCCATTTCCTGAGTCAGATCTCTGTCTTCTCGGATGGCCTGGTATAGGTACTCTTGTTCCAAGGCACACAACGCATCATGATCCGGTTCTCCATCCATAGACAACATCTCAGGCTCTGCACCGACTTTGTGAAGCAAAATATTTGCCGTCTTCATATGCGATCCAATATCGGCGGACTTTCCCTGTGTCGCATTGTCGACAATTGATACAGACCCATTTGGACTAAAAACATCGCGAATAAAATTCCCCGTCTCTGATACCATCGGTCCCCAGCCAGACTCGTACCAACCCGCAGAACCATCTTCAAACACCAGCTGCAGGTGGGCATAGTTCACCTGGTCTGCATCGATCTCGTCACTTACTCTTGCCCCAATACCTCTGACTTGCACGGGCCGGCTATTTGTAATTTGTAGCATGACATCGACGTAATGCACGCCGCAGTCAACGAGAGGACTTGTCGTCTTCATAATGCGTTTGTGAGTCTCCCATGCGTCGCCAGATGATCGTTGGTTTATGTTCATCCGCATGACGAACGGTGGACCAAGGTCGCGGGCGCGGGAAATGAATTGAGTCCAGCTAGGATGATGGCGTAGAATGTATCCTACAACTAATTTCCTGTTTGTTTTCTTTGCCGTTTCGACAACTTGGCGAGCTCTTTCGACTGTTGTAGCAAGAGGCTTTTCAACAAATACATGAGCACCCGCCGTCATGGCAGCGATGGCATAATCGGCGTGCGTGTCCGGGTAAGTGTTGATGGACACGACATCCGGGTGTAATGCGAGAGCTGAATCCACGTCTGGCAAGGTCATGTCTTCGTAGTGACGAAGTTCTGGACGGAAGTTTGGGGGATCTTTCGTCACAAGGCCGACGACCTGGTATCCGGGATGGCGATGGTATGCCAACAAGTGGCTGCGTCCCATTTGCCCTGTTCCAATAACTACCACTTTCAATGCACCTGTTGAGTCGGTAACCTTAGTCGCCATCTTGGCTGCTTATATGTGTATTATTTAAGAAGTTTATTTTGCAGAACGAATCCTTGTTTCTCTGCTGTTGAGATGTGACGCACGAACAATACTTGGCTTGGAGGTTGGATGTTGAGTTCCCTCGTACAACTGCAGAAACTCGGGGAATTGGGTCTTATAAATAAAAGGCAGTCGTTTAGAAATGATTCGAAAGGGCGTGCAGCCTGCCTATTGCCAGTTAGATGACATGGAATCTGCATCTTGCATGGGCTAAGTCTGAATACGATAATACGCCGCCCTCCATCACAACATAGTAAACTTCCCAGCCAGATAATTTTGCACCAAGAAAAAACGTGTCCATAATGGAAGCATATGTAATCTAGTCACATACAGAGATCATATGACACAAGTTTTGCAGCAACAATATCTATTCGCCTAACGTTGTGTAGTCATCATGTTTGGCCTAGAACATTTAAACTGAAGTACACAGTCTCACATCGTTCAACCCATCGCACCTCAATCCCGACCACATCTCACTCTTACTTAGTAAGAGCAAGAACCTCCCAGATATGGCCATCCAAATCCGTAAAGCTGCGTGAATACATGTTACACTCCGCGCCATAATCCTTCATTGTAAACGGGTCGGCAGTTCCACCAAGCTCAACGACTTTGTTGATCCACGCATCCACATCTTCCTTCTTTTCGAGGCTGATGCTGAACAAGCATTCAGTTTCCTTGTGCGCATCAGTGATGACCGTGTTTGGTCGAATGAATTCCTTGAAGCGCTCGTGCATATGGATCATGACGCCAACATTTGCATTTGGCTCTGGGAGACGAAAGGCCCTGGACTTCGTGTCCGAGAACTCTGAGATGAAATTAAATCCAAGGCCCTTAAAGAACTTTTCGGCGGCTGCCGCATCCGTGGTATGGATGTTGATGTACAGAGATGGAGGGGCTTCGATGCTGGGGGGCATGATGATTGCGGATGTTGCTTGAAGTGGGGGAAGAGTTTGCAGTTCAAAAAGGATGCTAACTTGAGTTTTGTTGATGCTTCTGATCCTGATTCCACGACATGTAGAGGACTGTGGTCCGTATTTATACTCTGTCAACCCATTGAACGACGGTGTAGACTTACATACAGCATCGTATGTCTCGCGGCATGGCTGAACAAGGTTTCAACCCGCCAAGCCCAACGGGCACTAATAAATTAAGGTTGCTTTGGCTGCCGTGAATGCCATCCGCACGTAAGCAGCATTGATTCACGAGCCGGCTCCGAATGCGAGCGCCATGTGCAGAGTTCAAGCAATGAGGCGCAAGAGCTGCCTGATGCGAATGTAAGGCTAGAGTGAAACTGCTGCCCCTGGGACTTGGCAAAGGACTTATTGGTTGCGACGGTGAATTGAGAAAAATGAATGGTTGTGAGGCTGTGAGACGTTCAGAGCAGTGTCGCAGGTAAAGTTCACGCGGCTGGCTTCCGGGCCAGGACACCTTGATTCACCTCCACAAATCGCTGCCAATGTCCTCCATACAGGAAGAATGCAAATTGGTTACATCTTGGCATTAGTGGAGAGCTGTCAAGTCCTTTAAACCCAGGACTCAAACAGGACGGTTATCCACTGCCGCTCAGACAGAGGACCTAATTCGTATACAATAGGACTTCAACGACGTTTGGTAGTATTTCGTACTTATCGTGTTGAGCAGCTCGGCATAATACGGGATGCAAATGACGCCAGGGTTTGAGTCCTTCTCACCTCAATACCATCATGTCGCTAGGACTACAAGTAGGACTCAAGTCCGACGGTAAAGGCAAAACAATTAAGCATTGGAAACTTCCAACATCCGTATACAACCATCGTTTTGTTAGTTTCGGGGATCTTATCCAGTACCGATCTTTCGGCTGGTCGGATTTGGAGACTCAACTTGCACCCACAATTCGATAGACTCCCGCTCCTCCAAGATCGACAGAAACTATCCCCAATCTCCACAGATTTTATCCCCAATTGATGTCGGAGCATTCTCCGTCGTTCTGAGCCATTCAGCCTAGGTACTT
The DNA here is from genome assembly GCF_001653235.2 of Pochonia chlamydosporia 170. NCBI lineage: Eukaryota > Fungi > Ascomycota > Sordariomycetes > Hypocreales > Clavicipitaceae > Pochonia > Pochonia chlamydosporia. Next base: position 1,082,746 of record NW_019154043.1, on the reverse strand, counting down.
TGCTATGCCCACCCAAGTTGCACTTGTTGAGCTGCTTCTCTGCCCCGCCTTGCCCTGTTGGTGTCAGAAGTTGGCATCAGAACTCAGAATCATGATCTTCTAGAATACTGAAGATCCTGCATGGCAGCGAATTAGCGATTTACACTTCTATGTAGTCGATTGGACATTTCCTCTGCTTCTCATAAAATTACAGTTATATTCTATATTAATCATGCTTAGACTCGTATACCCCCTATGCTAAGATTGCAAATGCTAAACGAGGCGTGTATCATGTGAAAACTGGAGTCGTGTTCGGTATCATATTCCTTGGACATTTGTGAATTCGCTGGAAAAGAAAAGAGAAGCAGAAAGAATGAGAGAGCAGTAGTGGCCCAGCGAAGTGTGACTTATCTTGTTACAGATTGTCCTGCCAGTCCCTCCCATCAGCCCTACGCAGCAAGTTCTCCCACCCCAATTCCATCCGCCCCGTCCATTTCACCGTTGGCCATTTTTCGTTTCGGAGGGAGTTCAAGACGCGGAGGGTCAGGAAGGCTCAAGCGATGGTCAGCAGGAGGTACGGGACTTGGCCCCAGTCGAGCCTGTCCGGTAGGATGCTCGCTGCTATAATAAGGCGTCACTGGCGCAGAGCAAGTGTCGGTAGAATAAATTGCAGGACTGTTGCCCGATGCCGGTTCTTCAGAGCTTATTCGAGAAGTGTATTCCCAATCTTGGCTATTTTGTAGCCACGCAGGTACCGGAACATGTAGCGAATCGGGTGAACGAACAGTTTCGTCTTCTACCGTCGGCGGCGCGTTTGGGTCGTCGGTTTGGAGGAAGTAATCGCTGCTAGACGTTAGTCCACGGTTTCTGTACTTCCTCTTCCATTAACTACCTGGGAACGGCCAAGTGAGACGAGTTGGGTGTATAAAGAGGACTGATATCATATTGAAAGTCCATTGCTGGCGACAAGTCCTGCGATCGTTCGTGGTGCCAATAATCTGGTACGGGCGGCCGTTGGCCATTCTCTGGCTTTGTTTCTTGCACTGCAGCCGTCGCGTTGGCTATATCCGAGCTGGTTACGGCCTGGTCCGGATATATTCTCGACTTTTCGGCATTCGAAGGCGGTAGGAGACAACTCGATACCATGACGTATCCCCTCCATGTCTTCACCAATCTGAAATGATCTTCCATGTCGACCGCCTTCCCCGGGAGATAGGAGATATCCTATGTTGAGGTCTTTTGTCGGACAGAGGGAATTTTTACGTCAAGTGAATCCGGTATGAAAGGTCATTTCCTCCTCAAGGTCAGTCAGGAGGAGTTAACCGTTGCAAGTTTGTTCCACTCTCACCGTTTTTGCGAAGTGTGGGAACGGCATGCCATCATTATTACATTGATGGCTAGCGTATTTCAATTGCTTCCTGGACAACCAGGGAATCGGGACTTGTAGCATCGATCGGCGGTTAGGTACAAACAAAACGCATGTGGCTACCTAAGATTGCATCGAATGGCCCTCCGGATCGCAATTCTTCGGCGACCGCATGGCAGATAGAAGATTGTCATAAATGGTAGTTGCGATGCTATTTCTTGATTTTTCAGTATATTTTTCACAGCTTTTGTTCCTCATAGTCTTGGACTAGACACTTGCATACGTTCTGAGTCTCATTTTGACTGACCTCTTCGTCAAACCTGTCAACTCCGATGCGCGAAGGGTTCAAACATAAAGCCGATCGGGGGCAGGACGAGAGGCACTAGTGACAGTAGTGACGGATCTATCTCCGTCTTTTCTATCAATCCTGTTTGGCTCAGACTGGAGCCGTGGGTCGAATCCATGGTTTTTAGTTGCATCGAGATTCCGATTTGTCCTCTCACAAGGCACGAAACATGAGGTAGTGGAACAAGTGAGCCAAAGATCGGAAACCCCAATCATGGCATTTGGGCAGTTTGGCCATGCCATTTTCCAGGGACTCCAGGCAACGTGGCTCAGGCTATGTCGAGACACCGTTTCCAGTGCACAACGCCATACACGTGCAACGACACTTGAAGAGTAACACTCTTTTCACGACATCATGTACTACGGTCTCTGTGGTTTCATGAGGTCTTTAATGGATGAGGGTTGCTGACCTTGGAAATATTTCCGTAGCCCACCCCTGCACCGCGCTTATCCGCGGGCTGCAACAGGGACAGACAACGGGTTGGATAAACCCTCATAGCTTCAATTTGATCTCTCAGATGGTGTCCCGGACTGGCCCATCTGGAACTGCGCGGCTATTTCATCTAGGCCATAAATACTGCAATTTTCCATGCGGCGGCAATAGTTGTTCAGTTGGCGTTTATCGTGCGAATTAGCAGGCATCCTTCGCCTACGTCGCACCTCTCGAGTAGGAGATACAGATGCCAATCGAATTATGACTCTTTTTGCATGTGCTTGAAACAATAGTTTCGTCTGGGCCGGCGGTAATGAGGCGAATGTTTGGGTTGTTCTGCAGCAAGGTAAGCTTACATGCAGATTCGTCCAGGATGAGCGTCAATTTCTCCAATCAAACCCTGCAAGTAATTACAGAAGCGTCGAGTTTGCGGCCAACAATAGGGCCATTTCCCCTTCAGCTGAATTTGGTTTCGAATGGGTCAGTTTGATTAATTCTTGGATCGACAGGTGATGTCGAGGGTGCCCCAATGTATCAGCATCTCCGCTTCCTTCACAACTCCAATGCCATCGCGGCCGAGCATGCGCGATTGACAGCCTGCCGATTCTGACGACATCCGGCGATATGTCGACGCTACAAAATAGCTACGGTCCAGAGGCAGCGCCATACCAGACGGTACACCAACAGCCTCTGGAGTACGATGCTCGAGGCGAGGGCGCGAAGCTGGAATACGCCGCGCAACCCCCCGAAGTAGTACCAACACAGGCTGTCTCAAAGGAGACACCAAATGCAGATGTCGAACCCAAACGGAAGATCTTGGGCATGCGAGTAGCTGTGTTTTGGACAGCCCTCGTGATAATCATCCTCGTCGTCCTCGGAATTGGCATCGGCATCGGTCTCGGGGTCGGACTGAAGCGCAACAACGACAACAACCCAGACTCCTCGCCTCAAACAACATCCTCTTCGTCTATGTCGCAGACAATGACCTCCGATACAACGACTCAATCTTCCACACGCACAAGCACGACATCAGCTTCCACAGCCGTCGTCACGTCCGGAACACATGGCATGGCCGCAAATAGCTGCACCTTTACCGCCCCGAAAACGTACCAAGCCTCCGGTGGTTCAACGTTCACACAATACTGCTTCACCGACTGGCCGAATGGGGTAGATGCTGCCGATGGCTCTGGGCCGATAAAAGACTTGAGGCGATACACCGTGTACACATTTGAGGATTGCATGGAACAGTGCCTCAAGTATAACAAGAACCTGCCTTCATCTGGCACCAAGTGCGCTGCGGTTACTTATAACTCCAACTTGACGAGTATCATTGAGGTTGGCAAGCAAGGCGGCAACTGTTTTTTGAAGAACAAGAAGGGAGAGGACCGACAGGGGAGCGCGGAGTCAGCTTGTGCGGCATTGGTATTTTGAGATGCGTGTCATTGAACGTGCGGTTTTTGATTGACGTGGCATGGTTTTTGGAGTTGTTTGTGCATGAGTAGCGATGGCGTTGGAGTTGTGTGTGCTGTTATGCACGTGGGAAGTATGTTCAATGCTGGCGATAAACCAGCCGAGAATCTTTTACTTTCGTAGCCGTTTAATTTTCTTCAAGCACATTGTCCTGTAGTTGATAATAGTTGAGGAGATGATGGGCTTACGTTTCACGGTTGTCACTGTCCCCCAGTTGTGCCGCCTGTTCCATGGGCACTCTCTCCTGGTCTTCACCTTGGATGCTTTACAACACAGTAACGATCGTGATCGAACATCAACATTAAAAGGACCTGCCAAGTTTGGCGGTCTTGCTGCCTGGTGCGAAAAATTGCCGTTTTGAACCCGAAGCCACAGAAGGAATATGGCGCAAATCTAGACTTCTGAGAGGCCAATGGCTCTTCTGCGCTGTCCCAATGCAACCATCTATTCTTTTTTCACATCTGCTCATCGTCTCAGATCTTGGAGAGGAGTATGCGAATCCGGGTGGCGCTAGGCAGATGACAGGCCGACCGTTGCATCAACCAGTCACCCCATTCCCTTGCGACAGCCGTAAGTGTCGTATTCCCATGTGCTAACCAGTTAAGGGTAGGCACAATTAACCATTTTACAACGACCGTGAACTGTGAATTGGCTTTCGTAGATTATCCTCACAAATTCATCACGTCTGTGAAGAGTCCTATTTCACTTTGATCTGCATATGTGGTCAAACAGAAGGTGCAATCACCGTATGGATAGCATCATTTTGTTGACGGCATCAGAAATATAAAAGGCAAAGACGTGGAACCTGTAAAGTTGAGCCAAGACAACAATTCATCAACCTCAGACATATACCTATTTATACCCACACACTAACTACCACCGTATCCTAACACCAATCACAATGCCAGGAAAGGCAAGTTTCACTCCCATAATCTACCATCCTTCAACTAACAATATGAAGATCGCAACGCCAGAGGAGTACCGTGCAGCTCGTCTCGCACTTCTCGCCAAGGAAAAAGAACACGCCAAAGCGGCCGATGCAATTCACGCAGAACGCCGCGCACTCCCCATTGTTCCCGTAACAAAGGACTACACTTTCCAAACCCCCGATGGCCCAGCCAAGCTGAAGGACCTTTTCAAGGGCAAATCCCAGCTCATCGTCTACCACTACATGTTCGAACCCACAGCCGACGAAGGCTGCCAGGGTTGTGGCTTTATGGCTGCAAACCTGCCCAACTTGCGACAACTGGCTCAGAAAGACACCACTGTTGCACTCATCTCCCGCGCTCCAATCGACAAGATCACTGCGTTCAAGGAGAAGAACTTTTGGGACTTTCAGTGGGTTAGCAGTTATGGAAGCGACTTCAATTACGATTACCACGTTACCCTGGACGAAAAGGTCGCCCCAGTGGAATATGGCTTCAGGACCAAGGCGGAACTTGAAGCTGCCGGGCAGGGATACTGCACAAGCGGAGAGCAGCCAGGATTGAGTGTTTTCAAATTGGAGGATGGTCAGGTGTATCATACGTATTCTTCCTATTTTCGGATTAATGAGCTTACTGGTACGGTTGCGTGGCTTGATATGACGCCAGCTGGGAGACAGGAGGGACCAGAAGGGCCAGCTGAGTTTAAATTGCCATATGAATATGCCGAAGAGGAGAAGAAAAGTGGTAATTAGGTTTGAAGGGTTGTGTTTAAGGATTACGGCCTGTGCATATTTTTCGAGATTTAAGTTTTCGAATTCTGTCGCCGGCTATCTGGGAAACAACATGCAACACCAGTCTATTCCCCTTTTAATGCAAATAACTTTCTTGTTCTTTGGCACCCAATATAAAAAAGTTTTCATTGTCGCTCAATTGCAAACAGAATCTTATGCAGCGTGATATTCTAGCCGTACGTACGCCTTCCACTATTACCAATATCACCATGAGTCATCTCATAATGGCGGCACATCTTGTAACTTCATTTCCCAACTCTTGTGAGATACAACGCTCTCTTCGACCTTTAATACCATCTCATCAAGCCATGGCTTAAAAACTTCAAAGCTGTACTCGTCGTTCTCTTTCGCAGAATGGAAAAATGTCTCCTTGCACCAGCCTTTGGTGCCAGATGACATTAGGTGTGCCCCAAACGGTTGGCATGAACCAAAGTCAATCAGCTTAGGCTCCCCGGCATCATCTATCAATATGTTCGCCGGATTAATATCGTTGTGTGCCCATCCTAGTGAGTGAAGATGGTCAAGCCCCGACCGAATGCCAGCTAAGATGCAATCTTTGTCAAGTTTACCCTTGAATAGATCAGGGCGGGAACTGACGAAGCCAAGGTCATGAGGGAACTCAAAAGTCTGTAATACGAGGCCGGTGATACGGTCACGTTTTACATGACAGCCATAGTATTTGATGATATTTGGATGAGGATTTTGTAGGAGAAACTCCATAGTCTTGGCCTCCTGGAGCATGAGCTTGGGCAGGAATTCGCCTCCTTTAAAGTCCAGATATGTAGCCCACGCGGTGCGCTTGACATAGAAGCCAGTGGTATCTTTGGGAGCGACAGTCAGGTTACCATCTCCAGGGAATGGTGGATAGATTTCTTCATCCTGGATCGGTCCGAGATTCTCGCGGACAATGTCCACCGTCAATTCGCGCATGGAGATGCCGACTTTCACTCCATAGTAGGCGTTCTCCTCCTCGTCAATCGCTGCGAATCCGGTTCTGACGATTGGGTCCCCATTGTCGTCCTTTCCGCCACGATCTTGACAAACGGAGCAAAGATCCTGGAGGCGTTTGATGTCGACGACCATTCTTGTCGTTTGGAGCTAAGCTGGCTATTCCAAAGAACAAGAATAGCGAGAAAGTAAGGCTTTTCGTAAAGACTGAAATGATCGGAGTTGCGTGACTGAGAACCGAAGAAAGTCGTGTCTCTTGAAGTTTTGACCGTTCCCCTCCAGCCAGCTTCGCGCGCGTCTAGTGACTGACCAATCAACGTGCCGGGATCCAGGCATCAATCCAAGATACAAACCGCCTTGTTAGCCGCAGCCCGTCGCGAGAGCAATTGCATCAACTACATGAACCCCTTCGTAGAGTAGTAATCCTCGTAAGTGCTCAGACGGCTGCCCTTAACAGTCATCCAACGATGAAACAGTGGCATGAACACAGAATTCTACCGTGGGCTACACCCTCGCAAACCTCTACCAGGAATTTTGGGGTCATCAAGGAGTATTCTTTAGACTGATACACAGAAAAACTAGTGTATTTCTGATGGTGTACGACGGTGTCACATTTGCAGCAACTTTCACCCTCTTAGACCCGTTCTTCATCCCCTTTCAATGCCACCCACCCAAACCCCGTCATAAGTTCCACGACCGCAGGCTCTGGAAAACTCGAAAAGATCCTTACGATAACTGTTTTCAGCGATGGAATGGAATTTAAGAGAGCGTTGATCTGATCTAACACCTCCTTGGTGTGTCGTGGCTCGTAGCCTTTGCCGTTGATCAATATATGGGAATTATTAGAGTATACAAACATTTCCAATGTAGTCAGCGTGCTGCACCGCTCTTTCAGAAGTTCCAAGCTGCCTAAATCGTTTTGCTGTGGACCTGCTGTCCCTTGCGAACTCGTTCCGCTTCTGCTTCCCGGGAAACCAATGCACAAGCATCTAATTGAGGCGGCATTGGCAGGCCCGATGCTTGTTAAGAATGCATTTAAAAGTTTGGATTGACGTTCAATGGTATCCACAACGTTGAAACGGCTCACACTGTATAGTACGGAAGCTGCTTCGCCATGTGTCTTCCTGTTGACATGCAGAATGTCAAGCGGAATCTTGCGTTGTGCGGACCTGAAACTTTCTATCCTCGACCCGGAGTCTTGGAAAAGATAAAACGTTATTGGTGTCTGTAGGGCAAGTGTCATTCTATAGATGGTGAGTCTGATCTCTTTGGGTAGGTTGAGAAAGTTGAAACAGGGCCCTGGGGTCCATTGGTTGGTCTCGGGCTTGAGCATCATGTCATTCGAAACCGGTTACCCTGCCTCTGAACTATGAACGGTTAGACTAATACATTTGCTCTTGGGTTCTGTGTTGATTTACAATAGAATATGAAAGAACATGCCGATTTGTAAGTATAAATATAGCACGCCCTCAAGCACTGATTGCGTTGCCATTTCAGCCAAGGAGAAGAAGGTTTAAATTTCCTGCCATGAACAAATTTTGCCAATCTACTCCGTACACAAAGAAAAATGACAATTGATTCCTCTTACCCCGCTTCGATAATTCATTTATCACCTGAGGTGATCCGTGCCCAACTGTCATGTCGCACAATGGAAATTCTGTGGCCACAGGGAGCCATTTATTGAGTGGATACGGAGTATAATTTACGCACTTATCTGTTGTGATACCTCTTTTGAGATAAGCCACTGGTACGTGTCCAGTCTTGTCGACCCTAACCGAGTCGGTGGCTTGCTTACAGTCTTGTTGCCGCGTCCAACGTGCATGCCAAGAACTTCTCCCGTTCTGTAACCATCATCCACGGGTTCGGAGTCCGGCCGAACCAGGCTGTGAATCTGGCGGTTATACATGCCACATGCAAGGAAGCACCATGGCCAACCTGAACATGGGCCGTGGAACTAGTATATTCGTTCTTAGATGCAATAAAAGTAATTTCCTATCTGCGTGGTGAATGTGGACTAATTCGGATGCAGTGATTATGGCGACAAACAATCTCATGTCGTCAAGCCTTGCAGAAACGGGGCGTCAACAGCAAACGCTGACAAGGGCTATCAATAGCGGTTAGGCTCCGAGGCAAATTGGAGCGGAGTGTCTTGTAGAAGCTGTACCGTCTTTCGTGCTGGAAAAGCTACGACAAGGGTGGAACAGTCGGCTTTGTGTAACAAAGAAGTCGCCCCGTAGAGCTTGAGAGGGCGCATGGGTCTCAGCCGCCTTGGCCTGCAGAGTGATGAGTTTACTGGCTCTTGTTGGATATTTTGCTACATGACCTTTGATGTTTTGATCCACTACCATCACCTCCCTCGAAGGTTGCCGTATTCCCCTTCCCCTCCCTCTCCCCCGTCTTGTTGGCTCTGGTGTAGACCAATTTCTTTGACCTTTGTGCCTATGCCTCTAAAAACAGTATATTTGACATAGAAGCAAACCACCTTATTCATCTCGTGCTCTGGAGAAGTTTATGGCCCTGTCGGAGAGATGTCTCCATCATCCAATCAAGCGGTTACTCGACATGGCAATCGCGAAAATCGTTTGTTTGATTCCCTGAAACAATGGCCGCGCCGCTTGCTAGACCATACGAACTCCAAGTTGGTAGTCTATCATGCGTGGCACAGAGATATTTACTAATTGGTGATCTAGCGTATCCCCAGATAAGTCGTTCACTCCGCCCGCTCCGATTTCCCTCTCAACCCCCACTGGACAGGGCACTACTTGCCAGGAAGCTCCTTCAAAGGACAGCTCTGCCCAAATCACACGAGTAGAAAGTGACGACGCAGCGACAGTCAGCTCCAGTAGCAGTGACGATAAAGTACTGGTGGTTGTGAGTGATGTCGTAGCGCCAGATCTTTGGAGCGCGGCATATCGCGAAGCCGTGGAAAGCCTAGGCAAAGACATAGATGTAGCAATTTTGAAAGGCGAGGGAATTGAGCAGTTATTTCGGCAACTTGAAGAGATCAATACAGGGATGACAAAGCAATCCGCCTTTCTCGCAGGGGTGGAATACTTGCAGCGTATCAAGGTACCATTAGAGAAATTTAAACTCGCATTAGATCTAGCTACTCCACTCACCAACATTGAACCAGTTTCTGCGGCTGTTTTCGGAGTAGTCAGGGGCGTTACAGCGGTAAGTGGACTGATGTTACAATCGCATTGTCTACTGATGTCCCGCACGAGATGCAGCTAATAAGAGCTCCGTGAACATAGATTGCGATAAGCTTTGCGGCTGCTGACGTGGATTTCGCTAAGAAAATCGGAGAAATGCTAGAGCAAATGTCGTACATTGACGAGTGTGACACGCTTGGACAGAAAGCCCAAAGCAAAAACATACACAAGGTAGATTGCATTCTGGACAATTCAAGGCTTTGACTGACCGACTCTAGGCACTAGTCGCTGTGTATCAAAAGATTTTGGAGTTCTACAAAGCCGCATATGATCTTCTGACTAAGAGACGAGCAAAATTGGTGCTAAAAGTCATGTTGGAAAGCAATAGTCTGCCTGCAATTGTGCAAGAGTTTTTAGCTCGCGCTACGAATCTCCGGAGTCTTGTTCAAACGGCTACGTTAGAAGTTGTCCAAGAAATCCAGGGGATGCTCTATGACCAACAAAGTCAGTTTACGTTCCCCTTTTTCGTCTATTGGCACAAAGGGACTCCAGGAGATGTCTTTGTGGCAACTACAACTCATTGTTCATCATCATCCGCGCTTTGTGACTATTTGAGGCCGCCTCTCATGGTTTAGCTCTTTTATTTGGGAATTCCTCTTTGTTTGCAACCTTCAAGCAGCATCTGCCGTGAAGTTATAAAACTGAGGTGCAAACCCGGCTTTCCGTCATGTCAACTTCAATGAATCTTTCCATCATGTCAACCCCAATGAATCCTTCCGTCAGGTCTTCAATGAATTATCTAGCAGTTATGGATGCTAACGATCCAGAAGTTGCTGGGTGGCTGAGCTATCAAAAACAAAATGAGCAATCCGCGGTCCACCAGTCACTTCAAGGTCGTCGTGCGAATGCAGCCTGCGAGTTTCTGCTCAAACAGCCCCAATTCATCAAATGGTACGGCGATGCTGATTCTGCGGGCTCCCAGTGGTTGAAGATCATTGGAGACATGGGTAGTGGCAAAAGTGTCCTCATGTCGTTTCTTCACGACAAGCTACTTAGACGAAGTCAACTGCAGATACCACAGGCCAAAGTCTACTATTACTACAGCCAAGCAGGCAACAGCTACGTATCTTTGTTGTCGACATTCATCTTGTGCCTTCTCACGGATTTTTCTGCTAAAAGGAAGGTCCTTTCTGATTGCTACGAGCAGGCACGGTCGCGGGGGATTATGAAGCCTGGGACCAACATCAAGTTCCTGCAAGAAAACTTGACAACCATTTTAAGCGATCTTGATCGTCCCATTTTTTTCGCAATTGATGGCCTCGATGAGTTTGATTGGGAATCCCGCAAAAAGTTGTTGGATTTCCTACAGATTTTGTCGAACAAGGCACCACGGCTAAAGGTTGTGATATCTTCCCGACCCGACGACCAGATCTCAAAGCTCCTGGGAGAAATGCCAACGATCAACATTCTCCCTGATGCCTCACGAGACGCTATCATTGTTCAAAAAGCTGTACGCGATATTCCGTATGAATTACCATCGGAGGTCCAAAAGCTTATCATTGGCGCTCTGTCCGATCTTGCCAAAGGAAGCGCTATTTGGACGTCCATGGTGGTGCAACTGCTTAGCCAGAGGCGGATCAAAAAGTTCAGTGTCGTGAAGAAATTCTTGGACGAAATCCCACTTCCTGATAAGCTTAACACGCTGTACAATGATTCCATAGCGCTCTATACGCAAAACGAGCCCGGAAACAAGGAAATTGCTACGAGAGCGCTGAAGATTCTCGCCGTTGTCCACAGGCCGCTTTCCATGTCTGAACTTGCTTGGGCTGTGGCATTGGGAATAAACGGGGACGATGTACGAGATGTTGAGTCTCTAGCAGATATTGCGGACCATGACCGAGTTGTGAGCCTCATTCAACCGTTCATTGCCAGCATCGATGAGGCAGACTCGAGGAGGCGCCAAGTTCGACTGGTACACCAATCAGTCAAGGATTTCATTGTGAAGTCACTGGTGACTCATGAGGAGGGAAATGAGCCGTCTATTGAGCGCCGCATGGAGATATTAGAGGCAGAGATGCTGGACATTTGCGTCAGATATCTTCTGCTAGACGAGGTTGATAACAGACCTCTCTTCTCTGACGAACTGCTTGCCATTGAAGCGCTACCACAAGAAACCGAACTCTTCAAAGATAACGACAAGCCAAACGAGTACACAACTAATTGCACTTGGGACAAATGGGAGGAGGGCGCGATCCACTACGATCCGACAGAACGCGGATTCGGAGAATTCTTCGTCTACGCCTCTTGCCACTGGGTTGATCACTTCGGGGCGATTACAACTCCTTCTCTCATAGACTTTGCTAGCATCGAAAAGTTGTGTCAACCGGGTTCTACCAGAATTCACAACTGGATTGAGCAGAATCGTCGACCTGGGTGCGCTCTTCAGCCAAGAATCGAATTCGATCCCAGTTTGTATGATCCGCTGAGTATTACCGCACTTTTCGGATCGACGGCAACGTTTCGCCATATGATCGAGAAGTCGGACTTGAAGGACGAAAAGTTCTTGCCTGAGTCAGCTCTTAGGGCTGCTGAGCAGATCGTCGAGTGGGGTGATGTAGCTAGGTTGGACTTGCTTCCTCTTGACGAGAAGGCAAGAGAGCTAGTCACTTCGAAGACTGCGGCTAAACAGGTAGTCTAATTTACACCTTCCCGGTTTGCCATGGAGGAAACTATGCTACTGTAGTGGCGTTTGTCGAATAAAGAAGGATCTTTTCTGAGTATTTGAGGGCTACCTAGTCTTCCAAGCTCTTTTATGATTCGAGTTTGAGACACGTTGATAGGAAATGTGATATTTGTTCGGCATATTTCAACTCGCTTCCCCTCATTCTGAAGCCTGAGCTGTTCTTCACTTCCACGTGGCGGCTGTTTTAGAACATGCTACATATATAGTACAAACCTTGTTCCATTAAAAGCCTAAAGCCTAAATACCTTGCTAACTTTCGTGTCTTTATAAGCTTAGCGTTACACTTTTCTTTGCAAAATAAACCTTATATTAACTTAGAATTGACCAGCCCTGCAATACAAATATGACTACCCCTTCTGCCCGCAAGAATTGAAAGACTAGGTTTCTCATTTCTCATACCATTCCACAACCTACTCAATACCTCGAGAATTGAATACCTATCCCCGAACGCAACTACAATGGAAAAGTTGGAAGACATTTTATGCGCAATTTTCATGATCGTCTGGGCTGTAGTTATACTAACCCTTGGACTCAGCTTCACATGGACTCTTCTCAGACATCGATCATATGCACAGCATCAGTCTTCTGCAGGGCCTGGGCCGTAGCACTGCTAATATTGGCCTGCGGTTGCCTCGTGGTGTCTGTTATTCTGGTGGAATACGACCAAGATCTTCTTGCGTCTCTGCCTGGTTACGCTAAATCTTTGTGTCATGGCTTACATTATCTCTACGAGTTCCTGAAAGTGGTTATGTGAGTGTTCAGTCAAACTTCCCCTCTGTCATTTGAACTCGCAAAAGCGATGCAGAGAAATGTTCTTCATTGACATGAGTTATATCTGTCAAGCGCTTACACTCGTTGTTCTTCCCAGCTAATATAACTATGAAACAGACCTTGGGTTTTGCTCATTTGGCTTCTTTTCATTCTGGTCATAGGCTTCATGGCACTCTTCTCCAGGTATCTTAGGGGGGCCATTTCCCAGGCCCCTGGCCAAAGGTGACGGTACTTTCGCCATAATTTCCTCAAAGAACTTCTCATCCCCTACTTGCGCTACTTAGTAAATGTTGGGTGCAAATGTCTGACGATGCTCGGGATAGTCATAGAAGTTACCAAAAATGACGGGGAAACTCTCGGAAGCATTGTTTGAGAGTATGAGTACCTTTTCCACATCCACTAGGAGTCAAATGGGTGTGGATAGACTATTGGTAATTGCCTTCTGGCTGACGCGAAATGATACTTCGTCATACGGGACGGGATGGTCCGAGCCTTCAAATCTTGGCTATTGGTAACACAAGATTGACACAATGACACATGGTTACAAAACAGTACCGCGAGCTCCGACGCAGAGTCTTAGGCACAGAGCCCAAGGTCAGGTATAAGTAGGCTTCCCAGAGGTCAGTTGGATGGCACAGAATCAGGGAGCGTTCATACCAAAAGCAGGTATATCTGAATAGAGTCTGTTTGCTCCAATCCCACAATAATAACCTTGCCTATACCCGTATATAGCCAAACATATTTTGCCACACACTTTAGACAACCGGGTGTGGGGCTGTGAAACTCGATATAGACAATGGTGACGCGTATGTGGCGTATCACCCACCCTTGAATTCACGACATAAACATGTTTCTGTTGAATATTCATCCTACTTCTTGCAGCAAAGGTGGCATACCTTCCGTGGGTCTTCGTATAAACGGGTCAACCGGGAAACAATTCGCAATCACGACCTGGGCACAATCGATAACAATGGATATGGTACGAGCGATAACGAAGGTCCAGGTCAGATGCTTATGTATATCGCTAAGATCCAAAGGAACATGAGTTTAACAGAATCACGCAATATGAAACATCGACACGCGATTGAAGTGACACTGAAGTTCGTGAGGTTGCAAAACTAGGCCAATGCTATATCTAAATCTTATCTTCCACTCTCCTAACATGAACCTGCACATCGTCATTCCAACAGACCCTTTATCCTAGACATCGCCCCCCATCTCCAACCCTACACACTTAGACACGCTCAAGCACCGTGTACCCAGATGCAACATATTTAGTCGCAGCAGAATTCCACGCAAAGGTATGCAAGTAGCACGCCTGGGTACTAACGAACATTGTGAATGTGCAACCATTCTGTGTGCATTTACGTCCACAATCCCGTGCATCTGAGGCTGGGACCATGGACTGGTGTGAACGAGGCCTGACTTGGACTTGGCTGCAGTGGTGACGATAGTTCACTCCATCGATGTTTTCGATCTTGCCGTCGACGCACTGGAAAGGGCCTGTGTTCTTCTTTTTCTTCTTGGTTAGTTTCTTCTCTTGTGAGGTGTCTTCTTGGGGATTGCCTTCTTCGCGTGAGGTGTCTTCTTTGGGACTGCCCTCTTCTTGTGAGGTGTCTGCTTCTTGGGAATCGTCTTCTTTCTAGGGACTGTTTTCTTTCTAGGGGCTGTCTTCTTTCTGGGGACTGCCTTCTTCCTGGGGGAAGTTTTCTTTCTTGGAGTTGTCTTCTTTCTGGGGGTTGTCTTTTTCTTGGGGACTGTCTTTTTCTTGGGGGTCGTCTTCTTCTTGGGGATTGTCTTCTTGGTGGGATCTACCTTTTTTCCTGGCGGTGGCTTCCTCTTGCACTTGGCCAGCTCTTTCATGCACTTGTCCTTGTCGCCCTTGCACTTTTTCAGATTCCCAGGGCACGGTTTGACCTTCTTGAGGTCGTCCTCGCATTGAGTAAGCTTTCCTGGGCATGGTTTGCATTTATTGAGGTCGTCCTCGCATTGGGTAAGTTTCCCGGGGCATGGTTTGCATTTGCTGAGATCGTCCTCGCATTGAGTGAGCTTTCCTGGGCAAGGCTTGCATGTCTTAAGTTCGTTCTCGCACTGAGTAAGCTTCCCCGGGCATTTCGGGTCTCCTGGGATGCAATCTTTAAGATCTTTCTGACACTTTTCAAGATTGCCAGGACATTTTGGATCACCCGGCTTGCAATCTTTGAGATCTTTCTGACATTTCTCAAGATTTCCAGGACAATTCGGGTCAACCGACTTGCAGTTGCCAAGATCCTTTTTACATTTGTCAAGGTCTTTCCCACAGGCCGCCCGGTCCGTAGGGTCGATCCAAACCAGGGCTACGCTCTGGGATTCACTTTGTATCAACCTGGGCTCACAGCGGCCAAATCTGCCAGCCACTGTTGGCGGTTGCCAGTGCGCGTCAACACAGTTCGGGTCGAGGCTGCATGCTTTGGCGCAGTCTGCGGGCGTTTTCTGCCAACTTCGGTCCTGGACAATGACGGAGTCGCAGTGAACTCGGAATTCCCTGCCTTGAAAAGTAATGCTTTTCTTGTCAGAGGATGGATTCTTGCAACAGCTGTCGTATGTGCCTGTGGTGTTGCATGCTTGTGCGGCGATGGTAGAGAATAGAGCGGCCAGACAGGCCAGATAGAGGACAAGGGGGAAACGAGCCATCTTCCTCGATGAGGGGGATGGTGATTGATGGATGTCTTGCAAGTGAAAGAATCCCCAGCTCTTTCTACTCGATTGACTCGAGAGTGGAAGAGGTGAGAAGTTTCATTGCAGGTCTACATGCTGACTGTGGTAGCCCGGGGTTTCGGGCGAGATACGACTTCTGACTTCTCGAGGTTGTATCGTAAATGCAAAGGCAGGGAGCTATTTCCGTGATCAGCTAGCCACAGATATTCAACTGAGACGCTTTGGGTATGGAATCAGCTTTTTGCGGGTTCAGCCTGCGGATGACCAGGTTGCTCTGCATCAATATTGTGTGTTCGTAAGCTGCGTGGACTTGGACTTACATGATGCTCCCTGCCAACGCAACCTATCAATTCGACAAAATGGTCATTGAAGTGCTCTTGCCAAGCTCCCCTTTGGGCTAACTGCCTTCAGCTTCCAACCTGGAGGAGGCTGTTCTCCTGCACGCCTGGTTACTAAATACGGTGGGCAAGCATCCTGTCTTCATCACACCCTTACACCCCTGTCCCTGGCTCGATCCCCTCTTATTGATTCTTTTCAGGGTTTCTCCTCTCATGGGGCCCGTGTGTTATTCCTAATATGGAATACAACCCTACCGGCTGTAATAGAAAGCTGAGGGTTGTAAACTCCTGCCGCTCAGGCTGCTTCCCACGGGCAATGCTCAGCATATGCCACGAAGTCACTCTGCATTTGGTCATGAAATAAATACAATACTTGTACTCCGTAGTTATAATGCAGATGAGTTGAATTCTGAATCTCACATACCTTCATTCCACCTCTTCATCCTGCCATAGCTGCTCTTCCTCCTTGACCAAGCGCCATGGCGAAATACCACCTTTGGGCCAGTTTCCTGGCCCTGCTGGTTGCTTCGGCTCATGCTCAGACGCCTAATAACCAGCAACCACTGCAGCCAGGTCATCTCAATCCAGGTCAGATAAAAAATGGCAGTGATAACAAAATCTCCCTCGACGACATCACTCCCTCTCTCGACTCCAAAGGCGAGGTCAAATGCTGCCCGGTGGGCACCTTTTTCAACGGCACGACGTGTGTTTTCAAACCCACGACGGTGTGTCCAGCCAAGACGACACTTCAAGCGGGTGCCTGTGTCTCTGATGAGAAGCCCGTATGCCCGGCGGGAGCGGTTCTACGAGAGGAGAAGTGTATCTCGACCACCGACCCCAGCTGTGTGTCTGGGGCACGTTTTGACGGGCACAGCTGCATTTCCACCCAGCTCCCCTTCTGCGACGCAGGGTTCAAGTTCAACGGTGTGGCTTGCATATCCACGGAACGGCAGGTCTGCGCAGATGGATTCACCGTGGTTGGGAACTTGTGTGTGTCCAACGTGCCACCGAGCTGCCCGAGCGGCGAGAAGTTGGAGGGCGGATCTTGCACGCATTCGCAGCCGCCGTCGTGTCCGGATCAAATGACGCTGGAACAGGGCCTCTGCACGCGTAAGCAACTTCCATCGTGTCCGACAGGGTTCACCTTGAACAACCAGACCTGCACTCACGAGGAGAAGCCCAGCTGTCCGGCCGGTGCAACGTTTGGGGGGCGCGTCTGCATCTCGAGCAAGCCGCCGAAGTGCAAGGAAGGCCAATTCAACGGCTGGGCTTGCCAGGCTCCCGAGAACCCTCTGTGTGTCCTTGGTGCCAGCCTCATTGACAGCATATGTGTGTCACCTTTCAACTGCCCTGCTGGTGTCACAAAATCTCGAGACGCCAAAACGGGCGGAGAGCAATGCTGCCTGGTTGGGATGAATTGGGACGAAGGCAGGAAGCTGTGCTTGAGCACCGCCAATGACCCAGCTGCATGTCCGCAGGGTAGCACCTTCCATGCTCAGAACAAGGAATGCGTCTTCACCCCCTCACAGGTCGAGTGTCGGGCTGGATTTACCTTCGACGGCCGAGTCTGCGCATTCAACAAACCACCCTTGTGCCCGCCAGATACCATCTTCTCCAAGGGTGTCTGCATCACCGCAGAGCAGCCGACGTGTGATGAGGTTGAAAAGAGCGCATTCAATGGCACCGCCTGCATCGTGCCTCAGCCGCCCAGCTGCCCTGACAAATCCACGCTCTCTGGCAATGGCTGCGTTTCCACGGTGCCACCTGGCTGCCCCGACCATATGATTCTGCATATACGCGAGAATGCGTCAACTTGTATCCTGACGAGTCCCCCCGTCTGTCCTTCGGGGTCAACTTCTGGCGGCGGGAATCTCTGCATTACCGTCAGCACACCCACGTGTGTCGCTGGTACGCTCAAGAATGGCACATGCATCGCTGAATCGGGGCCGACTTGCCCAGGACAGACCGTCTTCGATGGTGTCGACTGTGTCTCGAAGAAGCCGCCGGGATGCGACTCTAATTTCACTTTCAACGGAACCGCTTGTATCTCCCATGGCCTGCCAACCTGCCCTGGCGATGTCAATGCCGTATTTGATGGCAAGACCTGTCTGCACAGCCAGCCACCAGTGTGCCCCCCAAACACTCACGTCCGGGGGAACGACTGTGTGTCGCAATCGGGCCCCGACTGTCCGGCAGGGTTTGTCTTCTCTCCCCAAGGCTGCATCGCGGGGAAACTGCCGGAATGTCCAGGTGGTACGGGTTTACAGGGGGAGAAGTGCGTCTCGCAGGAGCTGCCGGCCTGTCTGACAAACACGCAACTCAACAACGGCTCCTGCATTGCGCTGAATGGCCCGACATGCCCTCCTGGTAGTCAGCTGCGCCCTGAAGGGTGTGTCACCGTTACCGTTCCTTCTTGCCCGCATGGGACAACCCTCAAAGACAACAAGTGTGTCTCTGATGACGGCCCTAAGTGTACCCTGCCGTTTGTCGTTTTGGGTGATAAGTGTGTATCTCCGGACCCGCCCTTGTGCCCGGCTGGCACACTCTTCTCTCTTGGGAAGTGTACCTTGTCTCCAATGACTGGGTGCTACAATATGCAATATTGTCCTCCATTGTGAGGCTGTGGTGCGTGGTTCTCTTCGTCTCTATGGAGTGGATATTGAAGAGTCTTGAGAAGGGACGTGGGGTTTTGACAGTGAGCACTCATCAGGTAAGGAGCACCGTGTTTGCTAGTTCAATGTTAGTAGTAACATAGGGAGCATTAGCTCAAGTAGGAGTTTAATTATTTACACTTTCGGTAAATTGGCAAGATTCGTTCCGCTTCACTGGCTTGTTGGTATCACACCCTTTGCCTGCATTCGTATCCTAGGATGGATATTCCTCTTCGATTGCAGCCTGTCCTACATGATGATATCGGCCTTTCGCACTCGCATGCTGCACAATGTACGAAAGTACATACAGACAATTCCATTGTCATGTACCCCGTCTTATGTGCGTCAATATTGAGCGGGGTCTCTGAATGCTCCGTCTGCTCCATTTCTGGCGTCAATTCATATTGGTGTCAATTTGCTCGGCCCGAGCCGTCCTACTGGCGCCAAGGGTTTTTGATGGCTGGCTGATGCCCCTGCTGGTATTTCTCTTTTGGGAATCTCACCATTGACGTCAAAGTTTGGTCCCACCTCACCTGTCTTGGGAGGCTTGCAGTCACGCAAGCTAACGGCTGAGACAGGGCATGGTTCGCATTCGACGTTCAGAGAACAGCTGAGATGCAATGAACCCTGTACGGATGCACGACTAGAAGGGTGATATTGGATGCGGAGGTGACATCACTATAGCTTGACTGAAAGGACGCCCGGCTTCAATGCTGTCTTGGTGGTCTCTTCTTTCATTCTCTCTTCCAGTATCACCCCTTTCTCAAGTCACTTCTTCTTGAGTTGAAGTTGGCAAGGCTCTGTTCCCATCCAGCTCTATCCACTTTTTTCACATCCATACATACAGTGTCTGTATAATTAAGAAGGTTGAAAGAACACCAGACACTCTACACTCATTGCTGCAGGGCATCTTCCCAACCCTCTACTCACTCAACTTCGCCCCCTCCTCTCTTCATCACCATGAAAGCCAATTCATTCTCGTTCATTGCCCTACGCATCCTTCTCCTCGCCATTACATCCACGGCCCAACCTCCTCCTACAATACAATGTCCTAGCCTTCCTCCTGACCAGCCCGTTTCCCGCATCCAATGCGAGAATCATGACGGATCCGTGGTGGAAGTGAGCGGTCCTCGTCCCTTCAACTGCAAATTGAGCTGGGTGGCGATCCGCGCCCAAACCACCAAAACGACCACGCATGAACAACAGGAGCCTCTCAATGAGGAGCGTGGACAGTGTGCGCTCTGGCTCTTCCAGTTTAGCGATGACGGCCTCGTCCAGCAGAGCTGTTGCGGGGAGGCCGGCGAGGGACTCGTCATTCGGGTTTCTAGAGTGCAGGACCAACATGACGAAGATTGGGAACCGGCACAAGAGTGGATGGAGTTCCATGAAGGGGTAGAGGAGCCTGTTCAGCATCTTCAGATGGATGATGCGCCGGTGGGAGGGGATGGAGTTGAGCAACACGACGATGAGGATGGAGACGAACACGGAGACGCAGATGAAGACGGATATGAGGATGAATATGAGGATGACTATGAAGATGAAGATGGTGACATTGAGTTTGGCACTGGACAGCAGCATATATTCGAGGTAGACTAGTAAGTATTGCCCAGACAAGAAGGCTAAATGAAGGAGATACTGTCAACAACGGCGTTGAGAATGATGTAAATAGAGGGATAAACTACGTTTATGGTTCATTGGTGCAGTAAAGAAGTGAGTAATACAGATGAATTGAGGAATATGACCCACCTGCTTGATGAGTGGTTAATGAACAATAATTATTATGTGATATTGGCCCAAGCAATACGGGTTCACCTATACTTACGGTGCTACGTTCGGCACTGTTGGTAAGGACACCTCGCCCGAGTTGCAGTTAAGCCTTGTGAGTAGAAACTTTGAAGTTGGAAAATATGCTTACCGCGACGCCCGTGATAGTTGGCATTTATAGAGAACAGGCGATGAGCAATTAGTTGAGCCATTATCAATGCTCAATGCAGATAATTGACTCGTTGCAGAGTTAAGCATTGTAACTCTCAAACGACAATGCTGCTTTCGCAAGGTGCCTACATGATCACGAAGGTCCAAACCACTTTGTGAGTTTCTACTCTTTGTCAATAATTTCATGGACAAACAGCAACTACTATATCAAGTTATCCGACAAAAATGTAGACTGCGACCTCTCCAAAGCTAGCATCGGTATCTCAGTTGCGATTGTTTTGGTCTATTTACATGACGTATCTTTCACTTTTATTACCCATTTAGATGAGGCTTTGGTTCAATTCTGGTCGTCTTCAAATATGCCTGAGCCTCGCACCGTCTCATAATCTCACATGCGGAATTATGTCGTGGGACTAAGTCTGAGGTTGCTGAATGCCTTCAACATGCTGTATGATAAACTCGCAATCATCTGTTAACGTCAACTTCTAACTCTGTAGGGTAACAACTTTCACTTAGATCCTTGAGGCTCTGGAGGATGGTTTTGTGAAGACCTGTTTGTTTCTCAGTTGCTAGATAAACATAGACTGAATCCGGAGGCATGTTTAACTCACCAATTAGGAAAGGCAACTGGTAGCTGTCAAGTCTGTTGGGTCACGTCAATAAGGTCCTCGAACTCCAACACAACACTTCCATCTTAGCACGTGAATATTGTAGTCCGTCTTATCCCTTCAATTTCCCATTCACAGATCCTATAGTTTTGCACTTTGGCATTCATTTTTCTTCGCCAACAGAAATGGAGGGTTATTATTGCAGAAATATAAAGAATGCTTTAAATGCGGGCCGGAGATACAGGACTGTCCTGGCATTTTTGAACTTCTCATCCGTGCCGAGCTAAGGACATATTTCATCTGCACAGTCTCAAGATCAGGATTAGGGTCAGGGTCAGCTATTGAAATCACCCCGCGAGGTGCCATCGTGGTGAAATACGCCGCCTGATACAATGCCGCTGAGTTATAGGCCTCTTGCTCGACTTCTAAATGGCTCCAGAATTTAGCTTATAGGACTTTTTGCTAGACATGAAGAATATGCCCGAGTTCAGGCATTGTTTCTTCATTTTGTGTGATTCCCATTGCCTTCAACTTTTGGTGAAAGATATCGTGGAATCGGGGAGATAGGCTCCCGTCCTGAAAGAAGTTACCAGAATCATCACATTTTTTAAAAAGGCTAGGTTGCAACTCGACACGGCTTCGTGCGTCTTAGCTTGAGTGTTACGGTAAATAGAAGGCTTTTATTACACCGGCCATCACTCGTTGGGGAACACGAATCGGAGCAATTATGTCATCATTGGCGAATAAAGATGCACTGCGAGCATATGCACGTGATGCTATAGTGCTCAATTCCCTAAAAGCTAAGGCTGTCAAAACGAAAGAGGAGGAGGAAGATCGACAAGTTCTGAAGGTAATACTTTCGTCTATCAACAACTTCGAGTGTTGGCAAGAGGTAGAGATGCTGGCCAAGGTCCTTCAGCCTATCGAACTTGCACAACGTTGCTTGGAGCGAGATCACTCATGCGTTGGCGAGGTTATTCCCCGTTGGCTGACTATCCGGGCCAAATGGGATGCCCTTGCAGAGGCTAACCAGGACCCTCTTATGAACTACTCGGAGCTGAGGCAATAGCGAGTCCAAAGGATAAAAGTCCAAACGACGGACACTCACCACTTCGCATTTGCGTTGGACCCACGGACAACAACAGGAGATAGTCTTGGACTGGACAGTATGGAGAGAGCACATCGCTTTCTGGAGGAAAACACCAGTAACGAAGAGTACCCACTGCTCTTTGGGGAATTTGCCGATTCCGTGCTCGCGAAGGGGCCCTTTTTGGCCCAACCTCGCGGATCTATCGAGACCAGCCGAAGGCTCCTCATACGCCTTCTCACTATTACGCCCTCAGCGCGTGGGGATACTTTGGATCTATAGGGGTCAAGCTGGCGACATTGGTAAGGAGAGTTCTAGGATCCTTAGCGAACTCTGTTCCTTCAGAGCGTTCCTTTGGTGCCACGAACTACCTTCATTGTAAGCTTCGGGATCGGCTTAGTCCGCTTAGCACTGGCAAGGCGACTTTCATCTATATGAACTGTCGGGTGCTCAGGAGGCTCAAGATGGTCAAAGATAATCCGGCAGAATCGAAAGTTGCCAAAAAATTGGAGACAGTTGATGTTGCTCGATTGATCAAGATAGAAAACGCCTTCCAAGACACTATTGTTGTAGGGACTGATTGGGGAATTAGCGGAGTTGATATGGACATCAGCCAATGAGAGTTTTTGACATGTACAATACCTAGAAGTTTCTGACGTCAAAAACCTTGCCAGAGAGGTAAATTGCCGTTAGGTAAATTACTTCAACGGAACCCTAGTTAGCAGGGATTATTTGGACGCAACGATGCATTTCTGCAGCAGTCTTCAACAGCACGAGTGGCACAGAAGCCAAAATTTAGTAATTATGTCAGTTTAAGATCCACTTCTCCAAAGAATGAGTTAACTTGTATTACTGGGATCAGCCAAGGCCGCATTTGTGGAGGTCTCAGTATACGAACACGCGGGACTGCCGTAAAGACGACGCTGCACTCGACCTCATGCTAGTACATGTCATCTCATAATTCGGGAATTCCTGAGACTTACGGACCGCGCTGTGAGTACCGTAGTACTATCCTAGAAGGCACATACCCATTATGTTGATAAATACATTTACCCTAATTTCCACACACGGCCCGCTAACGGTGTCCGTTGAGACAGACTCCCGAGCTCAATAAATTCAGATCTACCCCGGTCTCGCGGTCTGACAATCTAACTATTAGGCAAAATGCCTGAGCAGGTTACATAGAATCAGCCACGCGCGGCAATCGCCGCTCCAATATGTGACAGTGCACGGAAAAGTGGCCTGCGCCAATTAGGGGGAGTTCCTATTGAAATTTGACCCAAAAGTCCTACATCTGGAAGTGGACCCTGAAAATCTTTGTAGATACTTATTATCGTGTTTAGTTACTTTCAAGACGTTGCCATATGAGTGGCTCCTATTAGAGATATTACGCGCATTACGCGATCAAAATACCTAGAAAGAGTAAAGTGAGTATTCCATATCTCTAAATTTAAGTAGCTCAATGCTCTCTGCATATTTATTGAGACCCACGCCACTATTACAAGACCCAGGGATTCTTGGAAAAGATGCTCTCATGCCTCTGTAAGCCCCAGAAAGGGACACTAGTAAGGGCCAGCTAAGGTACATCCAGATGTTCAATGAGACATTTTAAGAAATAAGTTGAGAAACACATGGATCCGGACTTGTTCAGCCACAGCGTAGGACCTCAGGGTCTTATAGATGAGTTAATAATCTAATTTGTCGGGAAGCAGGAAGGACAAAGCCAGGTATGTGAGTCAGTTGATGATGCCGGTTCTCACGTTCCACTGGCAACCCTCCACCACATTGTATGCAGGCTTTAGTTGTGCTGAAGAGTACATTAGTATTCACTTGTTTCTCGGTAATATGGAGCAGGGATTCGACCCGACGACGGCTTCTGCCGAGATGAAGACAATGCTTTCGCCAACGGCCAGCCACAAAAAGACCGAGTGAGAACTTTGCAGTGGTCTAATATCCACTTGTATGTGTATGTTGGGGCAAGATACGCGTGGATTTATGAGAAGCAACCTAAAATCTTTACAGACTCTAAACCTTTCACAATATTGTGTTTTCAAGCAGGTTTGTTGAACCATCGAGAATGCCCAAGAGCAATCAGCCAAGCTTTCCCAAGGCTGAAAAGGGGGGTGGCGTTCCAATATGCACATCGGCACGCAGGATCAGACCCTTGGGACGCTCGTCCCCGCACTTGGGAACGTGCTGAAGGCAGCTAAACCAAAAAGTACTCGCTGTCTCAGCTTGAACCCGGCTGGGGGGCTATTTGCCGCCCCTCGTATAATGGTTCCGAGGCGACCAGAGTTGTCCTCAACTGCCTAAAACGCCAAATCAGTCAAACTAATGCCAAAAACAGGCAGAGATGCTTTTACAAGCGTGAAAATTATGCCGTATTACTGCAGTTAGTAGAAGATATCTCTAAAGCCTGGTGGACGCAACGCCGACACAACGCCGACGCCACAGAACGACTCACGACTTAGGTACACTTAGAACTTTCTCCTTTGCGATATTTAGGTATTAAGCTCGAGTACGATGTGCTTGCAGGGCTCAGTCATTAGGCAACCCCTGTACGTTATGGGATACGATCTGTTAGGTTGATCTCTTAGAATTTCATCAAACTTTAATTTGAATTATGGTATAGTGTCTGCAGCTGTATGATTGGGACCGGCCAGGAACAGGCCCGACATTTATAAACTCGATGCATGCCAAATATTTTGCAAACTACTTCGCGTAACCGGTCTATCGTTGTTTTGACCTTGCTCCCATTCGCCCCTTCCATCAGAATGATTGACCTCTCATCTATTTACTTTGGGCTCTTTCTGGGAATCTTCCCCTTTACCCTCGTCAAGGTTGTACAACAGTCACGGAAGATCGTGTTGCGATCACGAACGTTTAGAAATGCCTACCTATACATGATCTGGGTGGAAGCCGTGGTCAATTTTGTGTTCGCCATTATCACCTACTTGTACCTGATTGGATTGATTGCTGAGAGGCGAGTACTTAATCTCCCCTAGACACACCCAAAGCTCCATGACCTGTCTTGCTCGATAAAGAAGCGACTATACTAACACGACGACGCAACAGCCTCGCTTTCTTTATTGGCACAGGTAAGCGAAACAGGGACTTGCAGACCCTTTGGCCTTATTGAAGCTAACTGTTTACAGTGATTGTATGGGCCATCCAAACACAGCTTCTCTCACAGATTATCGCCAACCGAGTCGGACTGATTATTGTCAATAAGCGCAAGGTAATGTGGCTAAAGCTGGGGCTTCTCTTCGCAATAGGATGCATTAATCTCGCCGTTGGTATTATATGGATTAACGCGCATATGCCGGGTGCTACTGCTGGGCAAATATACCTGAATAACGCTTTTGAGAAAGCTGAGAAGACGTTCTTTCTGCTTACCGACCTTGGACTCAATTTATACTTTTTATACCTAGTGCGGTTTCGCCTAATCGCCCTCGGTCTTAACAAGTACTGGTTACTCTTCAAAGTCAACGTTGCTATCGTTTTCCTCTCTACGGGAATGGACGCCCTCCTCCTGGGCATGCTAAGCTTGCCCGATCCCTATCTGTAAGCTTCGCAGGCGACTAATTAAATCCCGCTAATATATATACTTGGCCCTGTGACTAATATAGTATTTGTCTTGTTGCCTAGATACGTCCAATTCGCCCCTGTGGCTTACATCGTTAAGCTTTACATAGAGCTCACTATGGCTGGTCTCATTGCCAAGATTGTCCGGAACCGCAATGAGGGATGCTATGGTTACTCGACCCAGTCAGCAAGTCACAGGCGGAAAAGCAACACGCATTGTGCCAATTTCCGGGAACCAAGTACAAGTTGCAATACTGCGAACCGAAATAACATGGAGAGCCCGACGTTCGGCAATAACACTCAGGTTAACCGGGGTGGCGATGAGTCGGACATACAGCTAACAAAGTATGTTGGGGACAGTGGTATTGTGAAGACGGTTACCACTTCAGTGGTAATGGGGAATGGCTTGGAGTCTGGGAGGACTAATTCGGCAGGGCAGGAGCACGAAAATCCTAGGGATCTTTGGTAATCAGATGTTATATTCTTGTAGACTGGAGTATACTGAGTTGTGACATGCCTTAAAGCAGAACGCTTCCGGCACACCGTGGCTCTCCCCTGTCATCTGAGGGTTGTTAATCACAGCTGGGTTATAGATGACAAGTATAAGTGTGCTTAGTACGTTTTGGGAAGGATTAGGCACCTTACGGAGTTTATAAAATGACCTGGTATCTTTGGGGTCACGTTGAATAAGGAGTGGCCATGCGTTAAGTTCTGTCTCTGTTTGGCTGCGATCTGGTCCCTGCAGCTTGGGAGGCATTACCTTGCGTCTGATGTAATAGCTAGACGTCTGGAGAAGCCTACTGCTCTGAACTGTGTTTTATCAAGAAAAAGAGCGTAATCTGATGTCCCACTTAAAATTTGTGACTCAAGTCAACCCCTCCTCACCACCCAAAAGATAAAGGTTTCACAATACACGATACGGCTGCCCGCATTAATCGCAATTACGATTTGGAACTCCGCATTTTAGCATCATGAGCATCAGCTTCCCCAAGACTGAGGAGGAAACCCTTCGATTTTGGAGGGATATTGATGCATTTCATACTCAGCTCAAACTAACCCAGGACGGCCCCCGCTTCACTTTTTATGATGGCCCGCCATTTGGTACGCTCTTCCCACTCGTTGTCCCTTTCTGAAGCGTTTACATTGAGTCTCGCATTCAATTCATGCTGATACTTCTTTTTTAATTGTAGCGACCGGTCAGTGCCACTTTTTTTCTGCGGTCATTCCAGATTCGCGTAATTTAGCGACAAGCAGGGCTTCCCCATTATGGCCACCTTCTGGCATCCACCATCAAAGATATTATACCACGATACTGGTCGATGAAAGGCTACCATGTGGTCCGTAGGTTTGGATGGGATACTCATGGCTTACCGGTCGAGCACGAAATCAATAAAAAGTTACAAATTTCGAGTGGCGAAGCGGTTATGCAGATGGGCATCGAAAAGTATAATGCTGAATGCAGGGCCATCGTTATGAAATACTCTGGCGAGTGGCGACAAGTCATTGAGCGATTAGGGAGATGGATTGACTTCGATAACGACTACAAGGTTTGTCTAGCAACTTGATTTACGTCTGGGCGTCTGCTATAGCTCTTTCAGAGTTCTTCCTTCACTTCGCTGCATGTGCAAGAGCTGACCTATATTTCGAAGTCCATGGACGTCACTTTCATGGAGTCTTGTTGGTGGGTTTTCAAGCAACTTTTCGAGAATGGTCACGTCTACCGCGCCTACCAAATTATGCCATTTTCGACTGCACTCGGCACACCACTCAGCCATATGGAGGAAAGGCAGAACGAGAAATCTACAGTTGATCCTGCCGTTGTAGTAGCATTCCCTATTCTGAACGTCGACGGTCAAGAAAATACTTCGCTACTTATTTACACGACAACCCCATGGACTTTGCCGTCAAACTTACTCATTGCAGTTAACCCATCTTTCGAATACATTCAGATATCGGACGAAAAATCGGGCGATGGCTTCATACTTTTAGAGAGCTGCCTGTCTGTTTTGTACAAAAATGTGAAGAACGCCAAGTACAAGGTGATCAAGAAAGTGCCGGGGAAAGAAATGATAGGGTGGAGATACAAGCCTATTTATGATTTTTTCACAGAAAAATTTCCAGACTGTTTTCAAGTCATCGGTGCAGACTACGTGGAAAGTGGGGAAGGCACTGGTCTGGTTCATCAAGCGCCAGCTTTTGGACAGGAAGACTACGATGCCGCTGTCGCAGCTGGTTTTATTTCCAAAGAGCGCTTGCCACCGTGTCCCGTCGACGACAAGGGCTGCTTTACCCAAGAAGTCCCAACTTACAAAGGTCAGCATGTGAAAGCAGCGGACAAGGCTATCATCAGGGATTTAAGGCCAACCGGTAGACTATTGGTCGAGACACAAGTCACACACACTGATAAGTTTTGCCCGCGATCCCAAACTCAGCTTATTAGGAAGGCTGTTTCGGCCTGGTTCATCAAGGTCACGAACTCGACACCTGAGATGCTAAAAAATTTGGAAGAAACAACTTGGGTACCACAATTTGTCAAAGACAAGCGCTTCGCAAATTGGGTTTCCAACGCACGCGATTGGAATGTCTCCCGGAATCGTTATTGGGGAACGCCCATTCCTCTCTGGGTCAGCGAAGACTTTGAAGAGGTTGTGTGTGTAGGGAGCAGAGAGGAGCTCAGAAGCCTGAGTGCGTACGATGGGCCTTTGGATGACATTCACAGAGATAAGATTGACTATATAACAATTCCATCACAGCAAGGCAAAGGAGTCCTGCGCAGGATTGATGAAATTTTCGATTGCTGGTATGTTATCTTTACCCATTTTCTCTCTGCCCAAGCGGGGTGAATGCTGGCACTAATTGATCACTTGGAAGGTTTGAATCTGGAAGCATGCCTTACGCGTCCAACCACTATCCATTCGAAAATAAGGATGACTTCCAGAAAGGATTCTTTCCAGCCGATTTCATTGCAGAAGGGCTAGACCAAACACGTGGCTGGTTCTACACTCTAAGCGTGCTCGGGAATAAGCTTTTCGGAAAATCACCGTTCAAAAATTGTATTGTAAACGGGTTGGTTTTGGCCGAAGACGGAAAGAAGATGTCAAAGAGCCTTAAGAACTATCCAGACCCCGCACATGTCCTCGACAACTACGGCTCTGATGCCCTGCGACTTTATTTAATAAACTCCCCGGTTGTCAGGGCTGAGCCTCTGCGTTTCAATGAAGCTGGAGTCAAAGAAATTGTTGGTCGTGTCCTGCTCCCGCTATGGAACAGCTACCGTTTCTTCTCAGAACAAGCCATGCTCTTTAGCAATACAACCGACACCAAGTTTGTCGCTGTCTCATCTGTTTGTTCTCACGACAATATTACCAATGTGATGGACCGATGGGTTCTCGCGGACTGCCAAAGCCTCTTGCGCTTCATGGACCGGGAAATGGCTGGTAAGTATTGTTGCAGAGAGCCTATAGTCATGATCTTAGTCGCCTAGCTAACTTGAAAGGCTATCGCTTATATACTGTCGTTCCGCGATTACTGCAAGGGATTGACAATCTTACAAATTGGTACATACGATTCAATCGCAAACGACTTAAAGGAACCGCAGGCTTGAGCTTAGATGACACGACAGCCGCGCTGAATACGCTTTTCCAGGTTCTTTTCACGATAACTCGTGCAATGGCCCCATTTGCCCCCTTTATAACAGAGCATATCTATGGTCTGTTGAAGCCATATCTAGGTGACACCCTTACAAGTGTAAGCGACATGTCAAGCGTTCACTTCCTTCCCTTTCCGACCGTGCGGGAGGAACTCATAGACACCACGATCGAGAGGAAGATGTCTGCAATGCAGAGAGTCATCAAATTGGCGAGAACAGCTCGAGAGCGGCGCTCCATCAGCCTCAAGACCCCCCTCAAATCTTTGGTGGTGATCGGCGATCCTCAGTTCATCTCAGATATTGACACCTTGATGTCTTACATAACTGAAGAAATAAATGTCAATGAGGTTGTCTTGACAAGCGACGAAGAGAGATATGGCATCCACCTGGAGGCCAAAGTGGATTGGCCAAGTTTGGGTAAAAAATTGAAGCGTGATGTTCAGGTTGTTCGAAAGGCATTGCCTAGCCTGACGCAGGAAGAGCTAAGGCAGTATCAACGCGAGAAACACATTGTGGTTAGCGGTATTCACCTCGCCGAGAACGACATAAGCATTGTGAGGGTGATGCCTGCCAGAAGTGCGGATGCCACGACCGAAGGTGGCCCAAGCTGGGAACCATCCTTCGATGAGCACGTGGTGGTGCTCTTGGATGGTGCTTCGTATGCAGAACTGGAGTTTGATGGTTTGGCCCGTGACCTCGTCACTCGGTTTCAGAAGCTTCGAAAGAAGGCCAAATTGGTACCATTGGATGACGTCAGAATGCAATACAGCGTTGTTGCCAACCCGGAAGGGATCGATGTGGATGCTCTGATGTCGTCCAAACAGCCCCTCTTCACGAGTGCTCTCCGTGGACAACTTAACAATCTGACAACAGATGGATATGAAGATGTTCTTATTGAAGAGGATCAGTTTATTGGCGCTCTGACTTTGCGACTCCGTCTCAGTCGCATATAGACTAAATCGAAGTAGATTCGATCTCGCAGCAATAGTATTTGCTGATAAAGTTTTTCACGTATTTTGCAAGTACTATCCCTCATTTAGTGAAATAAGTCAGCTTCAATTGAGCTTGGGTGGAATAGTAGAGCACTTCGCTGTGAACAGGTCTACAGCTTGTGTTGAGACGAATCTTGGGTTTCGTTTAAGAACCCATGAGAAGACGGCCTTTGCAGATTGCAGTCTCATTAACTGCCGAAGAGTCCATGAAGCTCATAGCAGACTTTCGGCAGTTTCTTTTCTGTACGCAAAGGTCATTTTCCCTCTGAGCTCCATACATGGGCAAAATTGTACGTACAACGCGTTGTGTAGTATGGTCCCGATAGCTTGCATGTTTTGCAACTATAAGCAGTAATAGTCTCCATGAGAGCATCTAAAGATTCATGGTTAGCACTGCCAGTCATCGTTTGCTCAAAAGCACCCACCAGTCGCGGAAAAGAGCGAGATATGGATGGCGGGAATATTTGGAAAACCAGGGACAATTGTAAGTGTACGGCACTGGGTATTTCATCATCTGGCGCGGACTATCCAAACCAACGGCGATTTAAAAGATCAACAAATATATCCCGAAATATGCTCACCGGATGATACCCTCGTCAGGGACAGTCATCAATCTTATGCAATTCTTAACGAATCCAGTGACGGGCTGCCAGTTTCAGGTGCCGGTAACATTCGCCACTGCAAATATTCATGTTAAGGCCCGCGTGAGATGAGACAGCTTTTGTGCCACAAGTCTATCTTCACGTGTTCAGGCAGATCTTCCATCCGGTCCTCCATTACCTGCCTCTCTACGATAAAACGAATGCGCTGGGTGTACCGGCCAATTGGGCTAGTTCTGGAGTTATGAAAGATGCAAGGATGTCTCCCGCTACGCTCATCCACGGCAACAGCCATACACGCTGATGAAGGCCACAGCGATTACGATGTTGTGTTGCCTGGTCTATTGTGTAGTACAGTAATTGCACTCTTGAGTACCGCTCAGGTCTTTAACAACCATTTTCCGACAAAGAGCTAAGCGCACCGCCATCAGTCGCAGAACCGAGAGCGTAGCACGTTGTAGCTATCTTTAGGCCGAGGCAAGAACTCTCTATGGAGACAGAGCGTTATCCGGCATTTTCACCCTGATCGTCTCCTCCTGTCTTCCCCGTTTCGAGAAGCACCTTCACTGAGTCTTTTGACTGTTCCCTCAATGCATTGTTCAGCCGTCGCCACGGGTCCGTCCCAACCCCACCGCTAGTTAGCTCAATACAGTCCACTTCCAGACGTGCTGTAACACATTGTAAAAGGAGAGCCACAAACGTGGGAAACCCAACCCGTATGTGTTATGAATTTGTCCCGGAGAGCATCCTAGCCCCTTCTTCTGCATGTTTTGATCAACCTGATTTCGGCCCTCATCGAATTTTGAACTCTCTTATAGAGAAGAAGCCCGTTTTGATCCTTTCCGTAAGACCACCAAGCATAATGTCAGGATCAAAGATAATACTGTTAACCTGAAATAAGCCAGACTCGAAAGGCGATCATGGAAGGTTTAGAACTCACCACAAACCTACGAAATTCCACGAGTTGTTTTCCAGTCGTAGGATGCATGGAATATTTAAACCAAAGAGTCCGCAGATGCAATCATTTATGCGGATAGCTGCATCTGTTACACCGCATAATTTCAGCTTCGCGGTTCGGAAACATTGCGGTTCAAAAGACGGTGGAGAAGGATGACCGTTAATGGCAACATTGTCGACGATTTCCCAAGTTTGGGCTTGATTACACACGGGTCCCAGGAAAGATTGCCAAATTTCCTTTAGTTTGGACTCTCCTGTGTGATCAGGTGGGAGCCAACATATCCGCTTACCATATGTCGTGCTATGGTCCGCCTTGAAGTTGGGTACAATATTGGCTAACCGTGTCTCAATTGTTTGGATCTTGTCCACTTCGAAACCCATGGCGCTAATTGTTTTTGCATTCAAATCAAAATTGCAGTAGCTTTCAAAACCTCCAGTGAAAGCGAATGTTCCCGAGAGGTCGCGTGAAACCCGAGTCTTATCTGCCCATTTCGGAGCATATCGCATGTCGCTAAATATTGAAAGTTGATCGGTACGAACAGTATGGTCTGGAGCCCAGGAAGGCAGACTAAACTTTCTTTTCTGATCAAAAGACCGATTGACCTCGACCAACGTTAAAAAGTTGAGATTCCCTTGCTCCTCGTAGATCAATTCTGCAGTCCGCATGTAGAGGTCACACACGGACATTTCGTAACTTACGTTCAGCTGTGGGATGACTCTAAGCTTAGAAAGAAGCCCAAAGAGCCCGTAAACTTTGTCCAGTGGGTCAGTAGCTTCATAGTTTCTACCAGCATATAGAAGTGTAGAAAAAGCGTACTTCTCTGCCGAAAGTCTCCCAGTTGCACTGTGACAAAGCTCCTTCTGCACCATCTTCAAGAATTTCAGTAAAAAAAGGCCTCTCAGGGCTGCATAGAAGTGACGAAACTCTCCCGTTATCATGGTTGCTTCGGAAAGTTCATCGGTGGAGTTGTCCATCAACAATGGCGTTGCCCTACAAACCCGAGCCCAGCTCACGCAACGGCAACCACAAACAATGATGGCATCTTTTGACAGGACAATCTCTTGAACGATCCATATTCGACTCCACCAAGCCCGTGCAAAGAAGTGGCCCAATGCCACCCAGAAACTTTTGAATTCTTCGTTGTGAGCCAAATGGCGAATTGCGGCCTTCGCATCATCTGGCTCCCAATCCCAGAGATTGGAGAGGCCACAAAGCAGTCGAATAGCTGGAACTGTATATTCATCTTCGTCTCCAAGCCAGGCAACAACGCTTGAAGCTTTCATATATATTTCTGACATTAAAGAGACTTGGCTGCTCTTTTCCTCTTTGTTATCCTGATCAATACAGATTGCGTCGATCCATAGGTATGCTGGAGATGTAAATGGTTCATGAATTGTCTGTTTGCCGGTATCGACATTATGTCGACAGACGCAGGTAGGATCACAGCATGACAGTACGTTTCTCCGAAGCTGTCGGAGCGCCATATCTAGGTTAGGGCGGATCAAAAGCTGCTTGCAGTCGATACCCTGGATCCAGAGTGTTGACTGCGGGGGTTCATTCCCCCAAAGATAAGACAAAGCTTTGTATACCAAGCTTGTGTCGTCCAGAGACACCTTCTCCAGGGAACAAAGAAGAGGAGAGTTTGGTGACGCGGGCCATAATCGTAGCAAGCGGATTTCACGATTTGAAGAGAGGGGCTCATATTTGTATGGAAGTATTGGTGTCATGATGGATAACAATGCTTCTGACTGTATAAAGAAGTGCCTGGATTGGATTGGAAATAGTGGAAAGTCAAGGTTCCCGAAATTGGAGAAGGATTAAAGCCTGCACGGTAGATTCTTGCCTATCATGATTCTAAGGGTCTGGGTACGGTAAAGTGACTTAGATCAGAATATCAGAGTACTGCCCAAAGGAGATGAGGTTCAAATTGCGAACACAGAACAATACTTAGGCTCACTACCAGGCAGGGTTTGCGGCTGACTAGTGGAGAAGTCGACGTCAACCAACTAGCCAAACCTTCGGAGGCAGCCGTTCCACCTCCTGAGTGTCAATTTGTAGCTCGCAGCAAGAGCCCTCCCATGTTTCCCATCCTGATACTGCTCAGTGAGGCTGTCGAGGGGTTGTGAGGCTCCAGTTGCTCCTCGGCTACTTCCTGGGGATTGGAATCAAGGCGGGACAAGCACAACATGCGATCCGCAAGGCAACAAATCCCCGCAGTGCCTAATCATACAGATACAGCCCCAAAAGGCTGCGCTTGCGAACGCCAATTTTCGGGCAACCTGCAGCCGCCTTTGCAAGTGTTGCTGCCTAAAGGTAGCTTCGGGAGTGACCCATGCCAGCCTTGATTTGAGGAGCTCAGGGCTTGTCAGCGCAATGCAATCCCAGACAAAGTCCACTTCCAAACACAGTCCTTCTCTAGACATAGCACACAGATTGACCTGGCTATAGGCGATACCCTACAAACAAGCACCGACCTTCTTGTCGACTGAGGACTATTAATAAGTATAAGGCTCCAAATCTATATCACATTTGCTACGTATCTATTTGATCCTCCTTTGGCAAGGCGTGGTTCCTGGGCCATATCACCCTGCTGACTTACAAGTGAATGAATGTCAGCTGTGAGTGGCTGAGCGCACTGTTTGTTCAACATATGGGTGCAATACAATTGTCTATCTAAAGCTAAGGACACAAAGACGAGAGCAAGCTCGAGGCTCGTCTTTTTTGCTCCGCGCGATCTTAGGCGAAACAAGTTTAATGTACACGCCTAGGTCTGCACATCCCCCACAAGTCGTGGGCAATGCCGCATGCCTCGAGCCTGCGCCTGTATAGACCATGCGATTCCCAAACCCCCCTGTAGCATCTCAACAAAAGGATACATGTCAAAGTAAATGTCATCTTTCGGCAGTTGTAACAGCCTGTGAGAGTCAAATAGATAGCCCAACTTAAAAGCTCGGCGTTCCAGCCGAAGCCTGACCACTCTGGTGTCGTTCACACTTTACTGTGGTGAATTGTGCTCTGCTGTGCTTAACCCAGCATCTTAACAATGTGTCTCATGTGATTCCTGATGGACAGTCAGCTTTACAAAGGGAGAATTGGGACAACCCCACCATTTGGTAAAACTGAACTTCCTAGGAAGTTTATCTTGGTCACATCCTGGTATGTTTATGCCGAGTCACTGCTGTCTCGTGCCTGCAGCATTGGCACAAGCTAAATTGTAGCATCTATCTGCACAAACGTCAAGTTCTGCTGGCACGGGTAACACTTGGTATCGGGGCATGCATTCACAAGTGCTATACACAGAGATTGCTGATCAATGTACACGGGTGAGCAGCCATAGTGATGGTATCCAAGCTCTTGATGGTGTCTAAGCCCGCAGGAGGAAGCAGAGGGGGGGCTGTAGACAGTCAACATAGCTCGGTTGCTCAAACGGCCCAGCGGCGGAGAGCCGTGATCTGTGAAGACCTGGCATGACTGTCCGCAAACATATCGCCGCGTGTGATGCTGCCAGATTCCGGCTCTGTAGAACAACATTTATTGGGTGCGCGGACCTAACCGCAATTAGGCGCCCGTCATGGTCGCCCACCGTCGCTTGGGCAGTTTGGTTGGGTCACAGTTGTGTGGCAAGAACCTGAGCGCCAATTGATAAGTTGCATGCGGGAATCATTGCTTGCTCTGGAGTAGCAGTGCCCGAAACTGTTGACTTGGCCGACAACGATTAGCCTTTGGAGTCATGACAGGTGCTTTTTGGTCAATTCGACTCTCATGGTGAAATATAAGAGCAAAATGCGAAGTTTTCTGCGATTAGGCCGATTTTAAGTTTTGCATTCTTTTGAGACCCGTATGCTTGGGTTTTCGCGGGGTTGGAATGCGGCACCACCCGTGTCAGCATACCATCCCTCATAACGCCCTTTTGGAATGTCGGTATCCGCTTTCTGGGTGAGAAGATGTGAGAGTCCCGATCTTATGACATATCTAATATCGGGAGTTGAGGTAGTATGATGCCGACAAATGAATGAATAGTCGCAGCTGTTCCGTGTAGATAGCGATGATGCAAACCCCCATGTAGGCAGATTATTAGTGCTTAAAGTGGCTAAGCGGCGTATTTCTTCAGCGCACCTTTAACTAGAAACACCAGACATTTTTAAGCTCTGGGTTACTTGACCAGATTTAAGCTAGCTTAATGCTAATAAAAGTTGCACCAAAAAAAGGACTAACTATCAGCCACCTTTACGGTACGTACCGCCTTCTCTGCTAGATGAAGTGTCTGGCTGACTTTGCGGCCTTACGTTGTGGATTAGGGCCTAAACTGTAATGCAGGATGATACTGGGGCCTACGAAACGCGGTACGCGCTGGATTGAAATGTTAGTGCATGGGCAGACCGCGATGGAATTGGCTCACAGATGTCCGTCACTAACTCAAGAAGCTCTGAATTCGCAAATATAATTGTTGCAGCGTAATTTGTTACCTATACAATATGAAATGGACGATAGGACTACCGTTTTCTCCTGCCCGCAAAACATCATGTTGCTTCGCCTTCACCTTCACATGTGATGCTTCTTACCAGCCGCTTATCACTGATGTCGCGACATCCTGCTCACATGCACTAAATTTCGGACATCTGGAAAATTTTCTGGTCTTCGGCCCTTGCACACTTCACCATAGCCCACAGTATGTTGATTGTTTCCTGTTCCTCCGAAATGTCCGGCATCTCCAGGTCCTCCCCCGTGCGTCTGGCTTCCTTTGTCAGCTTTTCTATCTCTAAAAACCAACCATACGCAAACTCCCTAACCATGTCGCCAACGCGTTCCTGCTCCATTCTTTCCAGCAGCTCCTTCACCTGTGCTGGCACTATTTCCTCCAACTGCTGCATTATCTTTATCCTCCACGCATTCAGCTCATCAACTATGTCCTCGAAAGTAGACGACATGTTGCAATGCTTAAAGTAGGCATAATTTAGCTTAGCCAGCATTTTAGCTTGGTGGAGCTGCATCCCTTGGTTTATAACTTGCTCCATTATACTATACTGAGGTTATCTTATGACTTAGTTGCTACTATACAAGCGATTTTAAGACCCTCTGTTGTTCCGTTTCTTTGTAGATGTTCGCTGTCCGAGGCGCCTAGCTCTCCGTCCTATCCAAGACAAAGTTCAGCTACTCCGTACGTTGCTTCGCCGTGGGATGGAAGTGAAATAGGGAGATTCACCTAGTGCTGAGGTGCACGCTTTGTTTTTATGTACTCTTGAATTTTGTTCATGCACTTGTGGAGCCCCTGCTTCTTGGCGCCTGGGCGCGCCAATAAACACAAACGTCTGACGCTTACATAATAATTGGTACGTACCAACGAACCCCGCTGTTCCCCGCTGTTCCCCGCGAAACGCGGTCTGGATGAGAGACGCGTGCCGAGCTCAGAGGCGAGCAGAGGGGCTTCACAATGCACGAAATGGAACAAATTGAGCTTTAGTGAGCATCACGCGTTGGAAGGATGAATGTCGTTGCAAAGGCGATTTTATTTAATTTCTATATGCCACATTTGAACCCCCATCGTCCACCGCCCGTTCCTCTTCGTCTTGGAACACCATCATGCTCCTCCTCAGACTCCAAGCGTCATCAACTTCCCTTCTTTCTCCTGCCTCAACAACTCAATTTCCTTGGATCAAGAGGAAGCCCGCAGTGCACAGCAAACCAGCCATGCATGTAAAAGGTACTCAGCTTTCCATAGCTCGCGAGTAGAATCACGCATATACCTATCACCACCACGACGTGCCTGGTCCATCTCATAGGTGACTATTTCCCCCACCAAAAACCACATCATCTCGAGCTTCAGGGCGTCAATGTAATCAATCCTACCATCATGGGGCCGTTCCTCCAGCATTCTCTGTATGGCTGCTTCCCCCGTTCCCCTGTTCCGCCGCCGCCTCATTTCTCCTTCGATTATCAGTCCACGTAAGTCCGCATCATGGGATACCGTGGGCCAACCAACACAGGAGATAGGCCCTTTCCAGTCATTTCGACAAAACTCCCCCCAAAGAACGCCATCGTCCTCCGCCCTAAGGTCCTCGACGTACCGGACGTCGGCAGATGTGCTCTCCATTTTGCTCGATACCTACGCACCTAGTGAGGCCTCAGGTATTGTAGTCTTGCTGCACACACCCGCCAAACCTGTTGGACTTCTGGTTTCCTTGGACCGCTACGGTAGATTCTCCAGGATAAGAAACCTACACTCGTCCCTCCTTCTTCCTTCCCTCTCCACTGTCCGTCTCACTCCCTCGATCCACGCCTGTTCTCCCCGCTTTGCCTCTTGTCAAGAGTCTGTGCTGGAACATGAGGATGAGGGAGGAGAGAGTTCGTTGTCGCTCGCCATCAAAGTAGGGACATTTTATACCCTGTGCCCATTTGACCCGACAACTATGGGTCTAATGTACGCCAATCATGCTTCATCCTCTAGAAACAAGGCTGACTGACAGGCAACACGGCATGAAATGACGAATGGTGTACCACTCTTTCTCAGGCACATAAGAGTTGAGTTGTCACCGCAGAATTTGTGCATGTAAGATGCTTGGCCCAGTACCCGCTTACTGGGCTCTCTCCATCCCCACTCCGTCCATGCATGGAATGTCTCTAATAGTGGTTTCTAGGGGTTACGAACAGCAGGCTTTGGGTCGGTATAGAATCTTGGTACCGATTCTGGAGTCGGCTAAGGAAGAAACCACAACGCCCTTCCCCCAAAATTGATGCACTGCCTTTCCCCACAAGTCTTCGCACCTGCACTCCGAGGGAAGCGCTGGTGCCAGCCTTACCGGTCCGGAACGAAATCCTTTCCGGTGACACCTGACGTATTCCGATAACAGCGTCGTGAAATATGATGCTCCCATGAAATTTGGACAACTGAGAATCCCTAATCACGCGTAATATTTAGATTCCTTTTCCGTGCATTCCATCAAGTCAATCGACAATCCAAATCGCTGATTCACTAAATCTCTGAACCGCCTGCAGTCGTCACAAATTATCCCCTTAGGTGCGCTTATCAGTATAACCGCTTTCGTTAAAGACATTGGCGGACGATGCTTTGCTATGTCCATCAAATTTTGGTGCTTGCTTTGCTTTCGTTTTAGACTCTGCAACTGAGATTCTAAACCCCTTATATGCTTCACTTCGTCGAGTAATTCTAGCTGGAACAACTCGGCTTCGACTTTTTGGATATCTACCTTCAGTCGTTCCACCAGACTCTTATCGTATTCATCCCCGAGAATGCGATCTTCCGCATCTGACAGGGCCCGTTCTAGCCATCCCATCTTATTCTGCGAATCGTTCAGTCGTTTTCCTGTGGCAGTCCAATAATATTCATGAGTAAGCTCATCTTCTATATCGGCAATCGACGACTCAAGCCCCTCGTCAGCCACTTCGTCGCCAGGAAGGAATACATGCCTGTCTACAAAATAGGCAATCAACTGCTTCTCAGCGTGAGATGCGTGATGTCGACCAGGCGAACCTTGATCAAGCGAGGGACGTGGAGTCAAGTGATGGCCAACAATGGTTGCTATGCGAAATACTTCTCTCGTCCAATCACGACCACTAACTCTAACCGAAACTTCTTCAGGATGTCCCCACCCACTCATTGCTGCGATAGTTGGGAATGGCCAACCTCTGTTCAGTTGGGCTACTGTTTTGCCTTCCCTTGTCAAAGGATAGTCGGTAATAGGGCCGCGGAGAAGAATTGACATCCCGTTTGGGTGTCGTCTGAAGGAATAGGTTTTGTAATCCGATACCTTTGGAGTTGGTTCATGCATAGTTTTGGGCTCGCCATCAACTCTTGTGAGCAGTCGTACGATTTCTAGTCGATCATCGTCTCTGTCCAAGGTTACTTCATTGTACACTGGCTTGCGACCACGCTGCCCAAGGCTACCGCCGGCTTGAACGTGTCTCTCTTCTTTGTTCTTTCGCGTCGGTTGGGCAAGGTCGGCAGCCACACGCTTGTCGTGGTCTCGTAGACTCTTATCCGCACTGCCCTTCAAAAGAAGCTTCACATTGTTCAGTCTACCCCACAGCGCTGCCTCCATAAGCGCACTTCGGCCGTTCCGATTCACGGTATTGACCCCAGAGCCGTGATCTATCAGTAATGAGACCATTTCTGAGCTCTCCTCTCTCGCTGCCATAATTAGTGTTGTATCGCCTGTATCATCCCTTCCGTGGACGAAAACCGATGCATCCTGCGAATTACCGAGGAATTTCTTTACCTCTGCGGATTGACCTGCGACGCAGTTTGAAATAGCGAACGCGATGCTCTTCTCCTCAAAGGTTTCACCGTTGCTTAACGCAATGGTCGTCTTCTCCTGAGCCGCGTCGTACATATCAATGCCTGTTATGGCTAATTTTTTTGTGGACTTTGGCGCACGGCCGTGGCATATTGTTGCCTTCAAATCGAATTCGTTCACTAGTTCCTCCTCTTCATCAACGCTGTCCTGTAGCGCTGCAATTGTGCAAACATTTACGAAACGAGCTTTTTCCTTATCGATTTCGTATGCGACGTGACCTGCTCGTTCGTCGAATGGAAATGAATATCTATATCGGCCCCCATTAATACACCCTGCCTTCCGGGTTTCCGTGACATATGATGTGCGACCATGCCGGTGGACTTCATTGCAGTACGAACACCGAAGTTTGAAGTTATTCGCGTTCCAGTGGACCACATCGACTTCAGGCAATTCTCCGTCTTTGTGTGACATCTTTCGGCTGTGTTAGTCACCGTAATGCGGTAGTAACAATTATGTAACCGGCTTATGACGGTCCCAGATGAGCTTCGCATGAAAGGTTTAAAGCGTTTTCACAAGAAAAGAATTTATGATAAGGCGTGATCTCACAGAGGCCATTCGATGAGCCTGGCAATGGAGATGATAATGGAATGAGAGACTGGGCCTTGCTGTGTGAGGTTAGATTTAACATCGTTACCCCGCCCACGCCTCCCGCCTTAGGCACTCCAATTTTTGAAGTCACCACTCGCATTGAGGCCAAGCCGACCCGTAGCGACTAGCATCCACCCTGGCACTGGCTCCCACCGTGGCACATGCAAAATCCGTCTCTTACAGGCAGCCTGCATCGGCCATTGCAAAAGACCGTCCGTAACTAGTAACACCAGCAACGACTTGGTTGGAGGGGACGCCGGCTTTTGTAATCTATAGATTTGTAGCGTTAGGGTTTGCCAGGAAGCCATGTCCAAATATGGCCTTGCACACTCACCATGACTAAAGCATTAATTGTCTCGGTCAGGTTGACGCCGCTGCGAAGGCACATTTCGGATGGGCAACCGGGCTGCGGCCACTGGTTTTGGGCATCCCACTGTGTATTTGATGGCGGTCAGTTGGTGTTAAGGATTCTTTGGCAGTAGGAAGAACAAACAAACGGATAAGTTATACTCACTTGGCCATGCAGATCATATGTCATGAAGATGATGTAGTCTACGATCTTACTGATCTGCCCAATGGGGAAGCCCTTCAGGTACCAGTAGGATGCTGGAGCCGCAATCGAGACTGATTTGCCGGGAAGTAGATTTTTCAGAATGGCCAAGAAGGCTAAATAGTTGTATCCTTCAGATTTATCACCAGGGGGGATATTCGGAAGGTCCGG
Organism: Pochonia chlamydosporia 170; assembly: GCF_001653235.2. Classification (NCBI taxonomy): domain Eukaryota; kingdom Fungi; phylum Ascomycota; class Sordariomycetes; order Hypocreales; family Clavicipitaceae; genus Pochonia; species Pochonia chlamydosporia. The sequence continues at coordinate 1,041,102 of NW_019154043.1, read as the reverse complement.
GGCCTGGAGGCGATTGGCGTAGGTTAGCAAAGGGTGAGTGGCTAGTTTGTTGAGTTGGAGAAAGAATAGACGGATGTCGCTGCTTTAGTTGATTACTCACTGAAGGATACTCCCAGTCAATATCGACGCCATCAAGGTTGTGATGTTTGATAAAGTTGGCAATATTGGTAGCTAGTTTCAAGCGGTTAGCCGGCGTGACACCTTGGCGGAAGATGTTATAAGTGTCTCGATTAGTAGAGAAATCCCAGCCGCCAAAGGACAGGATTTTAGCCGGGCCTGTTAGGCGTTTAAAGTTATTAAACTCATATTGGGTAAGAGCATCGCCGATGGTAACTTGATAGTTAGGAGTGATTGTACCAAAGGCAAAGTGCAAATGCGTGAATTGGGAGGTATCAATCTGGAGTGCGTCCTGATAGAGACAAGAGCGATGGAAACTAAAGCCCTCAAAGTAACCGACGCGGCGGAATACACTGGGCGCACTGCCACGAACAATATTGGTGCCGCAGTTGGAAATGCAGCCGTTTGTCCCCGGTCTGGCAGTCCCTGGTGCGCCGGTGTTGGTATCGGTGCAGAACTCGGCTGTGGTACCACATTGGCCCCAGACATCACAGCACGCATTAAGTGGGCACGGATTCAGCTTGGCAATGTCTGTTCCATCGGTCGGCGCTGTGGTGCCCGGGACTTGCGGGCCACACACGGCATTGGCCACCGGAGCCGGCATCGGTGGCGTCCCGGAGGTCAGACAGATGATGCTATTTACCCACATATCGTCACATCCGTTCCAGGCCCAGGTGTTTTGGTTAAAAACCACTATCTCCTCGACTGTAATGCCGTGTGCAGCAGCGATATTAGCGCAAATGTCGCCGGATTGAACCAGGTATGTAAAACATGACCCGTCCGGATTGGGCTTTGGTCTAAGGTTAGCGACTAAACCAGCGGAGAGCGAGGCCCGCCTTGCTTTGACACTTGGGATCTTGGGCCTGCTGCTTCTCACTGTTGAGTTTGTAGCGTTTGTCGAGATGACCAGGGGAGTAGTCAGTAAAACCGGGCCAGATATGGCCTTAGACTCGTTAAAAGACAGGCACTTTGCGTTTGACCAGGATTTAAGCGCATCTTGTACAGGGCTAAATGTTCCGTTGCTGGTCACCATGAAGCCAAAGACATGGTCACCATAGTCTCCTTTATTGCAAAGCTGTATGGCTAAGCTTGCTGTGTTCATTCCAAGACCGGGAAGGCTATCATCCAAGGCCGTGAGAGCAAACGACCCAACGCCTTCGTTATGTAGACCCTTGCCAATATAGAGGCCGACGGCAGCCTGACCTGACTGGGCGAACAAGATCACTGTCCTATTCGTAGCCCTAAGTCCATTCGCCAGGTACTGACGAAACTGCCTAGTCAAAGAATTGATGTCGGCAGTGGGCAGTGTGCTGTGTCCATCGGACGTCCAGCCCATCTTATAGGTGGCGTTGACGGAGTAAGCCACAGCCGCCACCTCCACTGCTGAATCTGGCAGGTTTGTCCAATCTGGGCCATAAGAAGTGCAGGCATAGATCCGATGAAGAGCATTCGGGTTGTCGACTTGATCGTAGAGAGAAAATTCGTAGAACAAGGTCTGGGGGCAGGATTGGAACTGTTCGAAATTGTGATAGATGGACCAGTTGGCAGGATTTGGCCCTGAAATACTGCAGCGCGCTGGGCATCCGTCTCTCCCGCTGTAGCTTGGGCTAGCTGGCTGTCTGCTTCCTGCACATGCCTGCGCAGACACCACATCGGCAGCCAGCAGCAAGAGGCTAATGGCCCCAATAGCGGCTCTGAACCAGAAGGGCGTCATCAAATTAAGACAACTCTCGATTGAGTTGGCAACGTAATGATGGAATAGAACTGAAGTAATGACGGGTGTAAAGGTGAAAGAGTGGCAGATGTGATAGAGTAACCAATGATTAAGTAAACGAGTGGCAGATTTAAGAAAGGGTTTTGATGCAAAATACAAAGAAATTCAGTGTCAAAAACCTTCAGACATGGCAAGGAAACAGCCGTGCGGCTTGTATCCCTTCTCCCATCTAATAATGCAAGGCGGATCCCATATTGTCGCATTCCATCAATACTACCGTGATATCACGATTCTATCAACCAACAATTCTCTTGTGTGGAGCCTGGTCTATTGACAGACCAAAGTAACGTGTTGTTCTGTGGCCGAATTCCATACAGGGGTGCAAGGCCAACCGGATCAAGCGGCAAAGCAGTTTGGGACCAACAGCTCGCCGATTCATGCAGATACTCATTAGGTACCAAAAACATGACCCTGGACATGTGTAATTTGTATCGGACGGTTGCATATTTCACCAGCCGTTACCTCGGCTAGGAAGTCGTTGAGATCTTTTGTAAGCCGGCCGTCCACAATATGCAATAAAATGACAGTCCGACCAACGTACATATCCTAGCCAGCATATAACCCAGCAGGAACGGTCTAGATTCATGTACGTTCTGGAAACCCCCGAAGTTATTAACCGGTTTTCTGATTTGTCTACAACAGTAGATGATGAATAACACCCGGAGCTCTAATACAACGCCATGTGTTACCTCGCAGAATGTATCAACCATGGTCTTTGTCAGGGTCACACAAAGCCCTATGGAATGCTTCAAAGATACAGGGATACAACTATGATAAGAACTTTTTTTCTTAAAAAAAAATTAGGATAACTAACTATTGTGACGAGTAATTAATAAAATAGCGTCATTTTATAACTAGAATGTAAAGCCCAAGCTGGTCTTATTCCGTAATCCACTTGCTTTTAGAACAGGAAATCACGCCCAACTCGAAATGCGGCGTAATGCCGACGTAATATCTGAACATTGAGCATTGAAATGAACACCTACTCACGCTAGTATAAATGTGAGGCAACTGAAAATCACCGTAAACCATATCGCCCCATCCGTCACGAAGTGGCCTGCTCGGCCCGTCGCAGCTTTTTGAACAGGGCAGCTAACGACTGGATGCAAGCTGCCCGAGCATTCGGTAGCAGTAATCGCGGCGGAGATGCTCGATGCAATAACCGAGTCTATCTTGACAGCACACGGATTGGCAGGCGGGTGCGAGCTAGATAGTGTGGGTGAAAGGATCGCGCACGAGTTTCGGTGAGCCATGTTATCCCCAAATATCCTGTCGCTGATCTCTCCCGTTAAATTGTAAGTATAGGTAGTAATCTCCTGGTCCTGGTCACAGATACCATGCTGCGTAGAAGCAACGAGGTCTGGGGGCTGGCCGCCTTGCTCAAGAGTGAATATGACCAATGTAGGCTTTCTCCTTTCCTTAGGCCCATTCCCAATCTCATCAGAACGATGAGAGCAGTTAATCACGTTCGTCTCCCATGCAAGCACCCAAGTGCCCTCAACTTTGGAAACGTTGGAAAAGTGGTTGCCAGTGTACGAGAAGAAAGGATCGCTCCCGGAGAAATTGGCCCATGTTAGATCCAGCTTGCCTTCATCCAAGGTTCCATCGTAGTCATCCTGCCTCCAGGCTCTGTAGGATAAGTACGGGTGAAGGGCTGCAGCGTGTTGCGAGTTCTGGATAGCAAAGACAAAGGGGAAAAGAGGTCCCGGAGCGTACTTGGTGTTGTTGCGCGGGAAGATCAAGTCAAATTCCACTGTTGAGGGAAATGAGTTGCTCGCCGCTGCTGCCCCGGTGCTGCACGTCAAAAGGTACCAACAAAGACAATACAGCCAAGTGCCAGAGACATACACATTTGCCATGTTGGCTCCAGACTTTGTAGAGCTGGGATAAAAAAAATTAACAGGGCAACAGCAGCAATAGAAGAGAGGAATTGCAGCAACAAGATCGAGGCAGCGGAGCGGGCAGGTTGAAGTTGAAATCTAGATGGGACCCTCCCTTGGCCCATATGCACGTCTATGCCTATCCACCATTTTAAATTTCGTGCCGGTCTCCCGCAAGGCTGCACCATAGCTGCATGCCACCACCTTTGGAGAGGGCATCGCTAATCATAATGGTACGATGGCACGGCACCCCACAGACCACCTACCCAAGTTGGTCAAAAAAAAATTGAACGGCGTTTATGCCTAGTTCTCACTGTCCGACCAGACGCAATAACACACCAGACCCTTTACAATATGGCCATCGGCTAATTTCCTATCTAAGCATATCCATCGTGACAACGACTACCGCTCGAGTCTCGTGCGGTGTCCATACCTAGGTAATTACTGGACCCATTAGCGCTGCATTGCACGTGTTACAACGAATTTTCTCCCTCAAACAACAGTTGTTTCTTCACGACCAACTGCCCGAGCAGGGTGTAACTAAAAGGGAAAATGTTTATAAAAACCTTGGTATTTTGCAGCTGCGACTTTGATTTCGCTTTGTAGCATTGCAATCTCCATTAACCACTCCCTTACAAAGTTCGTGGCAGTCTTTCCACCCTCTATCATACAATACAATATAGTGAAGATGCATCGAAAGGGAATTTTTGCTCTGGGATTGTTCCCAACTCTGCTGTCCGCCCGCGAGCTGCATTCTCGCCGAAGCGTGATCTGCAGCTTCTCTACGGCCGCTAGCAACGGAAACACTTGTCAATCCTTTGCTGGGGCATGGGGTCTCACCCTTGACCAGTTCGTGTCGTTGAATCCTGGACTCAGTTGTCCTAACCTTGTAGCTGGTCACAGCTACTGTGTGGTTGGCACCGTCTCGACGGTCACTACGACCTCGACTACTTCCAGCTCCACGCCTCCAGTCACAACCTCAACCACTTTAAGTGATTCCACAAAAACAGCTTCAACAACAACTGCAGCGAAACCAGGCAACGGTAAGAGCTACAGTGGCAGTGTACTCCGGCCGCATTCCTGTAAGATTCATTTATAGGCATCACCACTCCAACTCCAATACAGCCTGACATGGTTTCCAACTGCGATGCATTTTATTTCGTCAAGAAGGGTGACACCTGTACAAAGATAGCCTCGCAGTATAAATTAAGCCTCTCAGACTTCCAAACTTGGAACCCCAAAGTTGGCAGCGATTGCACTGGACTCTGGGCTAATACTTATGCCTGCGTCTCGGTAATTGGCTATAGTCCCCCGCCTACATCGACATTGTCGTCGGGCAACGGCATTCAAACGCCAACGCCAACGCAGCCGGGTATAGTCAATAACTGTGCCAAGTTCCAGTTTATCCAGAATGGCGACACATGCGCTAACGTTGCTTCCAAGAATGGTATTTCTTTAGAGCGGTTTCTCCAGTGGAATCCACAGGCAGGTAGCGATTGCGCGGGGCTATGGGCGAATGCCTACGCCTGCGTCGGTATTATCTCCTACTCCCTTAAGTCCTATTACCACACAGACTGCACTGGCGACGTGCACAACACTGTCAGTATTGTTGATGGGAGTAACGGCATGTGCATAGATACGGGCTGCGCCGTAGGGTCTGTAGATGTTGCTCTGGGTGGCCTATGCCCCAGAGGTCAAGTGCAACTTAGCTATTGGGAGAATCCAGGGTGTATTGGCAAGTGGTTTGGCTATGGCTATATGAGCAGAGGGCAATGCCACAAGATGTGGACGGAAGGCTGGAAGTTCAAATCGCTGCATTTGAGGTGCACGAGAGAACAGGACGACTGTGTGAACCAGAAGACCTGTACTTACGACCCAGAACCACCCAACAATTTGTGTTGAATAATTTGGATATTTCAAGATGATGTTGATTGTTGTGGATGAACAAGGGAATCTGCTTTCTAGTTGGCTAGAGAGCAACTAGTTAGCCAAGACCCGTATTCCTCAATCCGTGTGCTTCAGCCATGACCATAGCAGGATTCGGTTCTCCAGGCGTAGTAACTTACCAGGTGAACACCAAACACTGATCTTCATACCACATCATTCTACTGTTCAACATCTCTAATGATTCCTCAGGGTCGCTCGCAGCGACTGTCCATAGCGCAATCGGTAGCGTCGCGGCCGGAAGCGCCTTTGCAGTTCTTCAGAGCGCAGGGGCTCGCAGACATGGTGTGGTGATTGTCGATAGCGCCGTGCAGGGAGTTGGGATAGACGTAACCGCCGGAGGGGCCTTGATGGGCTATTTTACCAGGTTTTGACATTGGGAAGATGCTTGATAGTGGTCACCAGCCTTATCAAAGCCTGCGGGAATACTGGACGCCGCCAACACAGTTGGCAATGAGAAATGTGAGAAACGGTAACGCCTCGTTCAAAGAGATTATGCCGATTGAGATTGAAGAATGGACACGGGAGTAGATCTCCTTAATAAGGGCGGCTTTGCAGCCATGGTCCGTGCAGGTTCGCTTATTTGTGTGGCGGTACAGTACTACCTGCTGTTTTTGGTGTGTTTTTTTGGGAGTATCTTGCAACTACGTCCGTGGCGTGCTTGTATGATGTCCCAACCAAATTCTTCTAGTGCCGATGTGGCATTCCTTCTAAATTCTAGCTAACCTGAGGACCTTGATGATGCCGTAATACTTGAGCAGAACTCCGACTGAGCTAAAGCTGCTGGCGGTATTTAAACGGCGGTATTTTTAGTGGAGAAAGAGCTATCTTGCGATGTTAATGGCGGCAATTGCTTATAAGGTTGGGAATTTAGAGCTAGGAGTACACAAATAGTTGGCTTATAAACTAGAACGTGAGCTAGATAATAAATCCAATGATAATGATGATTTATACCTGCTGTACTTCTCGCCGTTTAAGCTGATATGGTCTAACAAAGAAACTAACCTCTTGTAGGACCCTAAGTGGCAACCTATGACCATTTATAAGGGATAAAAGGTTCCTATAGGTGATCCTGTGCTGCTATTCCCGCCTTTGCTGGCTGCCTAATATTCCCTAGCTTAGAAACATGTGGCATGGTCTCCAGATATTGGTAACCTAAAGGTGTTGCAACTAGCGATAGAAAAGGCTCATAGGCGTAAATTATGCGTTAAATGGCCTATTGATCCGCTTAAGCTCTTTCTTTTGTTCATTCCAAGGGATCTTGTCGATTGGCGGGCTGAAAATACGTATAAGCGATGGCAACGACGACAGAACGACAAAAAGAGGATGTATCAGCAGCAAAAGCCTCACGATCTAACTACGTACGCCGAGCTGATAATTTTCTTTGCCATTCTGCTATACTTAAGTATCTATTAAGAGTGAGATATCAGGGCATATTGGGCACATCGTGAAGACTTACCTGCCCATCCAATTGGGCGGTGGATGTCTCGAGATCGATTTTGGTGGCTCTACTGTAATTTCTGTGTTTGGGATCCTATGAATCCTCCCATTAGCATATGGGACCGTACTGCTGAATGGAGCGAATTCCTTGTACAAAAAAGCTTGAGCCTATGGCGGCCAGTGATGTAAATAGTGTGGCCGTAAATAAGACGATATCGTATATAATATCGTATTGCCTGCACGGTATAAAAATACCGTGCAGTGCAAGAAAAATAGAAAACCGTGAAGTGCAAATACAGTGCAAAAAGAGTAATACGAGGCCCTTGCTATACGCATCAGGCGAAAAAAAGTGCTATAATCATTTACTAGGTCTCTAGTCTTAAGAGATATAAAGAGAGATAGTAGTAACTAGCAAGATTAAGCAAAGACTGCTATTTTAAATAATAACATATTTCTAGGCGCTACTTAGGTGCTACTTAGAGACCTAGCGTAGTTATTAACTTTAGTAGTATTAGAAAATAAACTCACGTAAACTAGATTTACAAAATAAGGTTTTAAAACTGAACTTAGAAACTTGGATAAGACTATAGGCTATGCTAGCCTAGATACTTATGTGCCTAGTAGAGAATATAAGCTACATAAGGACTTAAGTTAGCAAAGTAGCCTCGCTATTGCTTATTTCTAGCTTAATATATACTATACCTATATTACGTCTTTGCTCTCTTACTATCAAAGCTGCTAAAAGTAGCAGCTATTTCTGCTAGATTTAGTGGGAGAAACAGCGCCTCCCAGATTCTGTCTGTATTATACTACTAGCCCTTCATAAGAGTAGACACCTCGCGAAGCAAAACCTGATCTCTTCGCATAATGTTCAAATCGTAACCACTTTCCAAGTGAGTGCGGTAAGTGTGTACCCAGGTTTTATTATACCATACGAAGCTAGAGCCTAGCTACGTTTTCCTGTTTCGCAGTTGGGCAAACAGCGCGCCTTGGACGACAGTCTAAGGCACCCACTATATCAAAGAAAATAACCGCTGTCAGTTAACCGGCAAAAGGGAATGCATCGATGATACAGAGAGATAGTTTGAGTTATATTTCGTTGAAACCTCGGCCTCGGCTTCACTTCTTTGGCCACGAGTGCAGGGGACCCTGTTCCTGCTCAGCGGCACACCAGTTGACACGAGCGGTTGAAGGGAGGGAGCCAATACGCACGTCAGCTTGCATTGAAATTTTCGGTTCTCAAATCACAACACGCAAATGGGACTCGCTTACTCAGACCACATTCTTGGCTAGGATTTACCAGCGTTATGCTGCTCGTGTCATCTTTATACGCCTAGGGTACTTCATACCAAGAGTATGCACTATATTAAATTTTCGACTTTTTCATTTCGCCAGGGCCACAACTGGCTTCAGCAAGAGATGTCTAAAAGACTAGACCTTGGGTTCTCACCAGCCTCACAAAAGATGACACGAGCTATTGTTGTTGTTTATCATGGAACATGACGGCCAGAGTTTTGTGATTTTCTATAAAAGACGGCCTTTGCTTTCTCAAATCCCTCCGAAATGACACAAACTCACCAATTCAAAACACATCAATATGTCTTCTTCGTGCAAGTCCATTCTGAGCGTATGCCTCCTCGCCACTTTGGCAACAGGGGCCGCAGTTTCTTCGCGAGCCCCAAAACTAGACCTTCCAGAGATAACACCTAGTCTTTTGGCCTCGCATAATGTCCACGAATCAATCGCTGCATTCAACTGGACGGCTGACCCCGATTTTTTGAAGTATCTCGAGGAAGAGAAAGCTCTGATGGAAGTCAAATACATCAAAGATCCGGTACGTTCTGTGGTTGTCGTGTACTCATCGCACGCATTTCAGTGCTAACTGTCAAAGGCTACCAATAAAACAATCCCCAACCCTGAATTCCATGACCTTTACAAAGGTCTCCAGAAGCGAGTGCCATTTAATCCACCCAACGGGGCAGATTGCCGTATCAACATCCATCGAGACTACTACTACGCCACCGACGGTGTTTGTCCTGGTAAACACTGCGAGGAAGCCAGCTATAATCTGAATTGTAAGTTTCTTGATATTACTAGTCATCCTGGCATGATCGTGCATCACGCCGCTCTCGGATAGAAACACAACCGTCGACATAGGCTAATATACCGCTTCCAACAGGGGTCGATATCACCAATAACCGTGGCTCTGGCACATGGGCCCGTTTCGATGAGGTCAACAACGGACGCTGGACCTACTATCCTCTCGACAACCACCGAGGCTTCAACATCGCGGCCGCATGGGATCCGATTTACTCTCATTGGGGATTCAGCTACGCCATCTTGAATGTGGAGGGAAGGAATAACAGGGATATGAAGGGCAGCGATTACTGTTGGTATAATACCGGAAACTCGTGGTGGGGAGGCTGGGGAACTGGTGCTTGCTCAACTTGGTGCAGCGATTTCAACTGGTAGACGGTCTTGTCCAGACTTTGATGTTTGCTGTTTTCTAGCATCGTGTCTATTCTCGGTGATATACATGCGTTGGTGTAATGCACTCATTGAAGCAGAAGCATCAAACCGACCCTACATCGGTTACGCAAAGTGTGGTCAATCCTTGGCAAATGCATGTATACGACATTGCTAGCAAACCACAGGCTAAATCTAAACTTTCAGCTATACGATATTGTAACACACTGTGAGGCCCGTGATGAGTGACAAGTTCGCAGCTCCAGCGTATATAAATCGCCAAATACACGTTTATGTAGCATGATGGCCCGCATAAGCCACAAAAGCTTCTTTTATCCAAATCGTATTTGCCTAAATTCAGCATCCAAAATATAACCAGGCAGTGGCTACTTTCGGCAGTTTACAAGAAATTCTCGTACACTTCGCGAATGTCCTCACAACGTATCATTCGGCGCCACGAATCGGGGCCACATGGAACCATCCGTAGCAGCCGCATGAACCCGATCGAACCTAGGCGCCAATCTTAATGGGGTAGCTCATATACCGCAAGGACCGAGAAATTTACGCGATTGGAGAGGAGTTGTCCTACAGGCCAGATGGGAGCGTTTAGTTTGAAACAGCGTGAAGAATTAATGCCACCAATAAGATGTTGTCGTGATGTGCGGGTCGGCCCGACTTGGGTAATGCTGCAAATTGTTGTGTGTTGCTGGTCGTAAGATCAGAAACAAACAGTATTCAGTACTGTGGATGGACTGGCTGGGATTGCTCCCTTGCCTGGAATTCCTTATACGTGTTGTCAAAATGATGTGCCACGAGTCTATGTGCATGGGACGGGATCTCCTTAATAACGTGGTGTATGGGATGCATTGGAACTCGGATATTTAGGCAGATGTCCGGGGCTTTACCCGGTGACAGACTGGGATCGGACTTCAAAGTTTACTTGGCAATGAAGTTTAGAAAACAGGTTTGGTCATTGGTTCTTGTTCCAGGTATTTGGTCGAGTTTGCACGCGGAGGTGTTGAGGAGATCTGGACGCTTAATCGCGGGTGCATGCAAATTGTTTGCAGATAAGGTAGCTAGTTTCACCAGAAGAGAGAACGAAAGTGCCTGGAAATTCAATCACCGCCAATAACTAGCGTTCTTCAACTGTTCTCCTAAACACTTGTGGACATTCGTATGTTTCAGGGTCGCATCCGCGATTTCACCAAACCATAAGTCCACCAAAGTGAGCACTAAACTGAAAAACATCGCAGCCAAGACTCCATAATTCATCCGTCTGCGGGGCACCCCTTGTATGTTTAGCATGGTAACGGCACTTGACAAGGTCTCTTTTTATCCTCGAAACAAGCCGAATGGTCCTTGCTACACCTTAGCGAGAGTAGATTAGCATTGGCGTTTACTGGACAGTCGATCCTCCATCGCCGTGGCGGCGCTAACACCTGCATTGCATAGAGTGTAACCTGACGTCTGGGTAATAATATGGAGAAAGGAGAAGGTAGTCCGGGGCCTCGGGAGTTGGTCAGCACCGTATCGAGTTGTAGTCAAGACGAGGAGATATAAAACTTGACGTCCCATCGTCAAAATAGCTTTTGGAGACATCTACCATAACAGAGCACACTGACTTTAGCCCCCTTGAGAAAATCTCCCTTCAAAATGCTTTGGTCACTTCCAGCCACTCTTCTCCTGGCCACGGGCGCTTCCGCTCACACGGCTGCCTTTGTCAAAGGAATGTACTGTGAGGTTAGTCGAGTATCCAGAATTCCTGATACCCGATGATAGTATTTCTAACTAGTATACAGGGCGGTCCCGACCCCAACAACTACAACCCCAATGCCAATGACCCCGTCAACCCGCTTTGGATGTTGTCCAAGAACGACTGGTGGATGCAGCGCAAGAGTGGTTGCTTGAACAACCCCCCCAAGAATGGTGCATCTGTTGCCCTTCCTGCTGGTGGCCAGTTCACCGTTGAGCTTGCTCACAACCAGGCCCAGACTTCTCTGTCCTTCGATGGAAAGTTCGCCAGCGCATGGCCCGATGGCAAGAACCATCCCGAGGACTGGCGTGGCCCTGGAAACCCGCCTGATTGTATCCAGGATGATGGTGCTTTGCATACCAATAACCAGTCTATGGCTGCTGGTACTGCCTGGGCTATCTCCTATCAGTCTGACCTGAGCAAAGTCACCATGGAGAACCTCGTTGTGTTCTCTGTGCTCGAGCAGTAAGCAGCTTCTCACAAATACGTTACGTGGCCACTCGTTAACACACTTCGATAGTACCCCATGGAAGCGAATGGCTACCTACAGCGTCCCCAAGGACCTTCCTGCCTGTCCCCCAGGTGGTTGCTACTGCGCATGGCTCTGGGTTCCCACCGGATGTAAGTCATGACAAGCCAAATCATCACGTCCATATGCTAACTACGTGTAACTAGGTGGCCAACCCAACATGTATATGGCCAACTACCGATGCCATGTTACCGGCTCCTCATCTAACCGCAAGCTTGCCCCGGCCAAGGCTCCCGTCTACTGCCAGAACGACCAATCCAAGTGTGTCAAGGGCGCTAAGCAAATGGTTGCCTGGAACCGTAAGTTCATTCCATCGTTTGAACTAGATGATCAAAAGCTAACCAGTTCACAGAGGCTGAAGGAAACAATGTGCAGGTTCCCAACGGTGCCTCTCCTGGATACAACCAGGGCATGGGCTGGGCCAACGGTGCACAGAACGACATCTTCCAGTAAACTCAGATGCAGTGAGATACAGCTATGAGTCATCTCTTGTTGGGAGCCGTCTACACATTATGCAACGTATATACTTTGACAGACATATTCTTTGGTGTACATAGTTCGAAACCAGCCGCTGCAGGCCAAGGGCATCAGTTTGTTTCAATTCAATGTTACTATTCATATTTGAAAGACGCTTTCTCCCACTCTTTTGAGGCTCTTGTCGAACAGCCACTCGGCATACTCGCCGTGCCTAGACTGATGGGCTGTGGAATGCCCTTGAGCAACCTGCATGGCCCCTTGAACATGCATACTCCCCTGCGACATTGGGCAGCTGCTTGGACTCGGTGGAAAGGGGTGGCAGCATAACATCTCCAGGCCTCATGGAAGCTTAAGGTAGCCTCTTCCAGGTCGGCTACCTCCCATGACCGCTCATACCGCCTCTGAAGCTTGCTTCCCAGGTCGGTCAAGCTGCCTGCTCGGTCCAGATGGTCGACTGGTATCGAGTCTACCGCTTGCCTGGTCATTATAATCGCTTCCTCTATGTCGACCATCTCGCCTGTCCGCTTATACCGGCTTGTAAGCTGGTTTCCGAGGTTGTTCAGCCTGATTGCCCGGCCAGGTTGGTCGGCAGGTGACAAGTCGACCGTAAGATCCTTTTGTGAGAATTAGCAGACGCTAGTTATGAGACCTCAATCATGCAAACCCGTGTTCATGATCCAAGTCCTGCTACTCAGTAGACCCCAGTTATGTAAACCCGTGTTTCTAGTCTACATACTGGCTACTAAAAGACCTCGGTTGGGCGAGTCTTTGTTTACAGTCCAAGGTTATACAGACCAAGGGCATGTAGACCCAGAAGAATAAGGTCATGTCCTCCAGACGAAGCAAAAACAGGCAATGGGTGAATGACTGAGGGTGCATTAGGTCGCAGACAGAGCCACAGCGGAACGTCCAACAGTTTGTGGGTGCAATACCTAATCGGTTAGAGACTCAAGAGATCGTCGGAACCATCAGTAGCGCACGACACCTTCAACAGAAGTGCCTCGATCGGGTAGCACTCTTTTATTGCTTGTCTTCACGAAACGGGGGAGTTGGTCCCTAAATAATACTGGCCGATGGACTTCTAACAGGCTAAAATAGTCTCTACAATGACGTTTTGAACCCAGGACATCCACTGCTTGAGTTTTTCCAGGCGTTACAAGCCTCAATTTCACCATTGATGGGACATGGTGAGCAAACACGTAAAGTTACGCCGATTATGAACCAGTCAGTTGTAATGATGAGATGCTGTTCATTGATTTGCAACCAAAGCCTCATTTAATCTGGTCAGAGACCGTTGACCTTTTTAAGAAGAGTTGGACTCAATAAGTCTGCATTTACCCAACAATCTTCGGATTGAGGGCGACCGTGGAAATGGAAAAGATATTGTCGTTTGCTGTTGCGTGTATCCAGTCTGAAACGTCCACAACAAGTCCACTGTCCTAATCCTCGGTATCAATTTACGGCCTTGGTCATCATCATCCGTAATTAGGAATAAAAGGGCGCCACTTACTGTTATAGAACAAAACGCGGTGACTAGCAGAATAATATGGCAATGCGGTTGATTCGTCAAGGCGTGCTAGCTCCTGCCATTAGGCTTGTGTTGTCGTTCATTGAGTATAAGTAGTCTTGGCCCAGGGAACATTGAAATCACTGTAATAAGGACATCCGCGGCCGGAACATTGAATGTCTGGCCAGCCGGGAACAACAGCACCAGTTGCTGATGCTCATGACCAGCTCGGGACGCGATATGCCTCCCGCTCCAATGGTGCACCCTCCAGGTACTTATTCACGTAACATCCTGATGCAATAGCTTGCTTGAGGTTCCGGCGAGATGGGTGGTGAATTCTCAATCCCCCATGTGATATTGAGCTGATGATGTCAAGTTGCGGGGTAAAAATGTCAAGTTTAATCAATTGATGTCTGGTCTGGTCTGGTTACTCAGGCAGGCTGGCCTTAGATGCACCAGACGTGTACCAGACCGGAGTGATGCTGCATGTGGTCTTAGACAGGGTCTGGTGGGTGGCTGGATGCTGCTGGCGGGACCAGCACAGTGCTGCGAACAAGCACCGGCGGCAAATCTCGGCACATCATTCGCTGGAGTCATCAATTGATGCCAGACATCTCCCATTTTAGGTGTAGTGTGCCAAGTAGTTCAGGGACCTCCCGGAAACCCGTCCAGTGCACACATGCACGGTGGGACCGCACCTTGCAGACCCCTGTGGCTTATACAGGGCTTGGGTGGACGGGGAGCTCCGTGTGCCAGCTGTCTGTGCTTGCAATTGATATTGATGGCACCTGCTCAGCTGCCCCAAGTCATAGGTACTTGGCCCTCTGACCCAACACGACATCTGGAAGTCCCGGGGTACATATATTATTGACTGCAATGTTGAATGTCTGCTTCGATTCCGCTCACCTCGCAGTCGCAGGAGCACAAGGCAGCACTGGTCTAGCCCCAACAAAAATGGCCAGTTTACGAGCTATTTATCTCGCTCGTGGGTTTGCTCCAAAAGGGTTAATACAACAAGAGAGCTTTAGTTCATATCTGCACGTGTTAGATATTCTTCCCTACATGTTGAAATAGAAACCAGCCCCTACATGTAGCCTTAAATGCAGTTGGCGGGAGGATTCTGCAGGCAACATGACCTCCCAGTGCCGTCAACTGGTCTCGTTACCAGTTGACCATCCGACCCCGACGTAGCACAGCACCCCTTTTTGGCTTGCCATTGTCCCTCTCTTCCACTGGCGGGGTTCATGTTGCACGAACTCTTCGACTGGTGGTAATAAACTGGACAACATTGGACATGCCGTCCTCACCTAACTTCCTTCTCACCCAGTCACCCTTATCGCCATTGGTGAACAGCAGAACTTGACCCTTTAATTGGCGAATTCGACCTGTCCGGTGCGGGCAAGAAATCGTCTCGAGGAACATCAACGGCAGAATAACGAAGATAACGATCAATCTGGCTCATCTTTCCGTCGGACATGTCGAATCCTCACGACTACACAGTGGGCTGGATATGCGCCATAAGTACCGAATACGTCGCCGCGCGCGCTTTTCTCGACAAGAAACACGAGCCGGTCGAGTATCTGTCCCCTCACGATGATAACGTATACACACTAGGCGAAGTGGGAAAACATAATGTCGTCATCGCCACATTGCCTGACGGCGAATATGGAATAGCCGCAGCGGCTAGCGTGGAAGATGATATGCTGAATAGCTTCCCAAACATCCGATTTACCCTGATGGTTGGGATTGGCGGTGGCGCGCCGACTGAAAAGCATGACATTCGTCTAGGTGATCTTGTTGTCAGTAGACCTCGCAATGGAAACAGTGGTGTATTGCAGTATGACTTTGGTAAATCCATTCAAGATCAAGATTTTCATATGACAGGATTCCTTAATCAGCCTCCCAGACTCCTGCTGGCGGCTATAAGCAGCCTTAAAGCTGAATATCAGGAGCATGGCCATCAGCTTAACGAAGCTATCTATAACGTTTTCACGACTACACCAAGGTTACGAGGGAGTTACCAACGACCAGACCAAAACAGCGATAGGCTCTATCGAAGCGACTTTGTGCATCCTCCGGACAATAAATCAGACTGTGCGGCTACTTGTGGTGATAGCCAATCAAATCTTATTTTACGACGTCAAAGGGCTAAAGGTGAAGATAACCCGGTCATTCACTACGGTCTTATTGCATCTGGAAGCCAGTTAATGAAAGATGCCGTGGCCAGGGACAAGCTAGCAGCGGAGAAGAACGTCTTATGTTTTGAGATGGAAGCCGCCTCGCTAATGAACCGCTTTCCCTGTCTGGTTATTCGCGGCATATGCGACTACTCGGACTCTCATAAGAATAAAAAATGGCAAGGCTATGCAGCAATGGCAGCGGCTGCGTACGCCAAAGACCTACTTTCTCAAATTTCTCCCCGTAAGGTCGAGGATCAGGCGAGACTCAGTGACGTTCTCTCAGGTTAGTCAGCCAAAGGAGCCAGAATGATCATCCAAACTCAATACGTTCGCTAATACGATGTGGCAGGCATCCAAAACGAAATTAACGTCATGTCAAACGGACTGGACAAACTTGTGGGGGACCAAGAGCACGAAGCCATTCTAAACTGGCTTACGCCAGTGGACTATGCCCCGCATCAGACCGACTATCTCAGGAGACAGCAACCAGGAACTAGGAAGTGGCTTATTGATTCCGCGGAGTATCAATCATGGCTTAAAACTGACAATGACGAACTGACGTTGTTCTGTCCAGGCATGCCAGGGGCGGGGAAAACAATCTTGACAGCATTGGTGGTCGAAGAGCTCACCACTCGATTTCAAAACGAGGATAGTATTGGAGTTGCCTATCTCTATTGCAACTTTCGGCGACAGCACGAACAGAAAGCCGAAGACTTACTCGCAAGTCTACTGAAACAATTAAGCCAGAGGCAGTCCCCATTACCAGAGAGCGTGAGGGCTCTTTACTCGCGTCATGAAAAGAAGCGAACGCGACCATCTTTCGCCGAAATATCGACAACTCTCCAGTTGGTGACTTCCACGTTTTCAAACATCTTTGTCGTCGTCGATGCGCTTGATGAATGTCAAGCGGCCGACGGCTGCCGGGCGAGATTCCTATCAGAGATTTTCAGCCTCCAAGCTAAGCAAGGAGCAAAATTCTTGGCAACTTCGAGGCTTATCCCTGAAATTACCGAAAATTTTGAGGAAGCCATGACATTGGAAATCCGGGCAAGCAATCAAGACGTGCAGGCCTGCTTGGCTGACCGCATGTTGCAGTTTCCGGATTGGGTGCTTCGCAATCCGGAGCTTCAAGACGAAATAAAGACCGGAATTATAACAGCAGTGGATGGGATGTATGTCACTTCGCCTGCTCTAGATGCTCACTGCTTATGACTTGTAGGTTTTTACTAGCGCAGCTTCATCTTGATTCCTTGAGGGAGAAAATGTCGCTAAAGGCTCTACGCACTGCTTTAAGAAAACTCCCAACCGGCTCTGAGGCCTATGATTGTGCATATGAGCACGCCATGGAGAGAATCAAAGGTCCAGTTGCGAAGCGAGTCCTCTCTTGGATCACCTGCGCCAAGAGGCCCCTGACGACGTTTGAACTTGAACATGCACTTGCTGTCGAAGCTGAGGGATCCCGGCTTGATGAAGACAATGTATGCCGAGTAGAAGACTTGGTGTCCCCGTGTGCTGGTTTAGTCACAATTGATGAGGAAAGCGGCATTGTCAGACTAGTCCACTACACGACGCAGCAATACTTTGAGCGCACTCAGGCGAGGTGGTTTCCAAACGCAGAGCACGATATCGCAAGGACTTGCGTTACGTACCTGTCCTTCGATAATTTCGAAAGTGGGTATTGTGTAAACGACGATGAGTATAGAGAACGGTTGCGACTGAACAAACTTTACAACTACGCGTCGCAGTACTGGGGGCATCATGCTCTCAAGTGTTCGACTTCAATTCCAGAGGTTATTGACTTCCTCGAACGGGAAAAGCAAGTTCAGGCATCGAGCCAGGTAATCGCAGCCTCAATGCCATACTTGGAACGGCCTCTTTACCCATCAACTCGCACAAAAATGACGGGATTGCATCTGGCAGCATACTTTGGGATCGAGAAAGCAACGAGTCATCTGCTCAACAACAATGCAATGGAGTCGAGAGACTGGTACGATCGGACACCGTTGTGTTTCGCAGCGCGGAACGGGCACACAGCAGTGGTGCAGCTGCTCATTGCCAGCAGCAAGGTCGATCCAGATTCAGCAGACAGACGTGGTCAAACGCCGCTGTCTATCGCGGCAAGGAAAGGACACGAAACGGTGGTGCAGCTACTCTTAGCCCAGAAAGACATCAACCCTGATTCCAAAGATGACGACGGCAAAACTCCTCTGTGGTGGGCAGCACACAATGGGGGAACAGCAATAGTGAAACTGTTGCTCACAATGGGCCGAGTAGACTTGGAGCCGAAAGACGGGGCGGGTCGAACGCCATTGTCGTGTGCGGCAGGGAATGGGCATAAGGATGTAGTACAGCTGCTGCTCACTAAACATGAGATTAGCTTGGATGCGAAGGACGCGTACGGCCGGACACCATTATCATGGGCAGCAGGGAACGGGCATGGATCAATTACGCAGTTGCTAGTCAGCAACGATAACGTCAATCCGGACTTCAAGGACGTGGATGGCCGAACACCGTTATCGTGGGCCGCGGGCCAAGGGAGAGAGGAGACGACAAAGGTGCTGCTTGCTCAAAAGAATGTTGATCCAGATTCGAAGGATACCGATGGCCGAACAGCATTATCCTGGGCCGCGGGTCAAGCGAGTGACCCCTGGGTTCCATGGCGTTGGGAGAAGACTGCAAAACTACTGCTTGCGAATGAAAACGTCGACCCTGGATCCAGAGATCATTACGGGCTTACGCCACTATCATGGGCTGTTGTACAAGACCAAAGGGAAATTACAGAGGCGCTACTGACACGGGGCAGCACCGACTTAAACTCAAAGGATAATTATAGTGGTCGAACGCTGCTATCATTTGCAGCAGGAAATGGCCACACACAGATTGTTGAGATGC
The DNA here is from genome assembly GCF_001653235.2 of Pochonia chlamydosporia 170. Lineage (NCBI taxonomy): Eukaryota > Fungi > Ascomycota > Sordariomycetes > Hypocreales > Clavicipitaceae > Pochonia > Pochonia chlamydosporia. Next base: position 1,022,143 of record NW_019154043.1, on the reverse strand, counting down.
TACTTACACGTGGCGCCAGTCTTAACATGAAAGATAACGATGGCAGAACTCCTCTATCATGGGCTGCAGGGAACGGGCATGACATGGTCATTACTATATTGCTCGCCCAGGCGGAAATTTGCCCCGATCTGGAAGATAACGATGGCCGGACACCATTATCATGGGCAGCAGGTAGGGGGTTTAAAGGGGCAATAAAACTGCTTCTCGCGAGAGCTGGAGTTGATGCGAACTCGATGGACAGCAACGGATGGACTCCGCTACGGCATGCAGTTGAACATGGGCACGCGGTGGCTGCTAACCTGCTACTTCTGGCGCATAACTACGGGGACGTTATAGAGAATGATGATGCGGCGGATAATAGCGAGACTGGTGAGGAGACTGATGAGGAGACTGATGAGGAGACTGATGAGGACTATGATTGTGAGGAGACTGATGAGGACTATGATTTTGAGGAGACTGATGACGATAATGATGTTGACGAGCCTTATGGGGACGATTATGGTGAGGAAGCTCATGAGGACGATGGTGGTGACGAAACTTATGAGGATAATCATGGTGACGAGAACGATGCGTACAAAGATGCCAGCGGAGACGCCGACGCCGACAATGGTATACTTCCAGTTCGCCAAAGAGACGATCCTGCCGCACTGACACCAATGTCGGGAAGTACCGCTTTTCCGGACTCGGTTGCAAGCACACCGACTGGGAAGAAATCAACAGACCTAAAATCTGTTTTGGTCACTGAAACTGTCACCCGTACTACAGAAAGACTACAAAGCTTGGGAATTAAAGACTCTACAACGTCTCCGGGTAAAACAACACGGGCGCCCAGATCAACTCTTTTTCCAACCACTGAGAGGTGGCCTGCAGGAAAGCGTTTTCCGTCTTTGGCTACAGCAACACGGGCGCCCAAGTCAACTCTGTTTACAAGCAGTGAGAGGTGGCCTGCAGGAAAGCTTTTTCCGTCTCTGAAAGACGAGGGTCTCGCACAACAAAAACCTTTGCCACTACCTACTCCATCGACCAACCCAGCGTCCAAAGGATCTGTCTTCATTTTCGGGAATTCTACTTGGAGTACGGGATTGTTTGACCAAGAGGCTATGACAGCGACGAAGTCGTCTATTTTCTCAGCTGAGACCGGTACAAACTCTGGTCAAATTTCATCAATTCCGCCTGGCCCAACGGCGGAGACACCGCCCCGGGATGATTTCCTTGTTGGTACCGCTTTAGGTGGCGAAACTGCTTTGAAGCCCAATTCTTTTAGTCCTCATAGGACAGAGAAAGAGGTGCTTGTTCCGCCCAAGAGCGGGAACATAACGCGAGGGGAGACGGGAGTTCCAGAAGCCCAGGATGTTGAAGAGAGTTAGATCCACAAGCTGTCTGCTACACTGTCACAATATATCAAGTGTCCATGCCTTGGTACGACGACATCCAAGATACTGGGAAGAAATATTACTTCAGAAGGCGTATGCCCGGCCTTTGGAGAAGATGAAACTGTTTCTCAATGCCTCCAACCTAACTCCCGTGGAGAAATCATGTTTCTTCAAATGGTGGTCAATTATGATACGAACTGCAGATCAGTCACCTGCCAGTGCCATGGCCGCTCTTAAGGCCCAACCAAGCTGCCTTTTGATGCACATCAAGATTTGCAATGGCTTGTCAAAGAAGTCACGGACCTTGTTTCTCACCTGGAAAACAAATCTTTTGGATGTCTGCAACGGCCCTGAAGGTTCCCAGGTCGGGGATGCTGTTGTTCTAGTGTCGATTGTAAGCTTTCCACTTATTCTGAGGGAAGATATACAGAGAGGCACGTATATTCTGGTCGGATTCGTCCTTCTTGTTTCACCACCACAAATCTTAGACCTGGTCACTATGACTTTGTGTGACAACATGAAGATTGCATGGTTACATCGCCTCATTGGCTTGAGTCAGTTTCAAACATTAAGAATATATTGAATAGGGTCTTACTAATTATGGTGCCAACATTCCTTCCATTTCATGGCCATCGTACTTGTTGAGAATGATGTGTCATTGGCCACCGTATCCACGTAATCCTCTAGAGCTTGTGCATGGGAGCTTTCCGACGCGAGAAGTCAGGGAATCTGCTTGGTCACCATCGCACATAGGTTGCGCACAAGTGTGGATTACGATCAGGTTGTTGTGCTGAGCTCTGGGCAAGTGCTGGAGACTGGCAACCCTCGGGAATTGTTTGCCAAACAGGGGGCGTTTTACGACATGGTTGTTCAAAGCAGGGAACAGGATATCGTCACCAAACTAAGGTAAGAGGTGTGATATTGCGCAGATTCGTTGAGGAGGACAGCGCCTCCCAGATTCTGTCTGATCTGTACGTACATAGTGTACACGTTATATTCTCAGCCTATGTAAATGCAAAAATCTACAACCTCGCCTGCTCTTGTTGTGTCACTACCCTCATGGGCGGCCCAGCTCGACTTCCGTCTCCTTGCAAATACTCGGTAAGACTAAGATCCGGTAATCTTGCTGCCCACTTATTCCGCAGAGATTGGGAAGCTTTGTTCTCAAAGCAGTCGGCAATGTGTTTGCCGAGAACGGGTGAGAACTTGAACGCACTACCAAGAGTTAGTACTGTAGTCTAACCGCAATGCAATGAGAACTGCATAATATATGTGTACTCACTGGCCAGATCCACCGGTAGCCAAGAACAAGCCTTCGACCTTTGGGTGGTAGTCGACAACAAAGTCTCCCTTGGGCGTATCCGTATACCAGCACATTCTTAGCCGTGCCCACGGGCGATCCGCAAATTCAGGAAAGTAGAGACGAACTCCGTCTCGTAGGGACTCTTCAGCATCTTCGGGTAAGTAATGTGACGCCGCATTGTTTTCTTGAAGTTTCGGAGACGATATTACGCGATCGTCCACGGTTGTCACTCGTGTAGCAAAGCCGAAGCCATGCCGAGCCAGTTTCAGCATATTACTGCCTGGCGTGGGCGGGAAACAGAAGACTCCAGTATCAAAGTTTATCATAACTGGCATCGCGCTAAGTCGCTTGGCTTCCTCGGGGGTGAGTTGTATGAATCCGACCGGCTGCCCTGTAGCTAGGAGACTGAGATTGAAATCTGGGACAAGGCGGTTTGTCCAAGCGCCTGTTGCGAGAACAACACAGTCGGCATAGAGCTTGCTTCCCGCGCCAGTCTCAACACCCGTAACCCTTGAACCTTCCGTTATGAGTGAGGTCACTGTTCCTGCGTTTCCTGTGAGGAATGAAACCCCAGCCAAACTGCATCGTTCTGCAAGACCTTGAACCGCGGCCCGAGCATCGGCCCATCCACCAAGTGTGTTGTGCACAGCCGTCATGCCGTTGAATTGGGCTTGTACTCCCGGATACAGGCTCTTGACCTTTTCTTCTGCTCCATGGGATTCAAAAACTTCCACTGGTTGCGAGCGGCATTGACTTATATATGGGTGATCCCGGCTGGAAGACAGCATCACAAAGCCCGAGTCGTAGAAATGTGATGACCAGTCCGGGTTGCTTCGCCATTCTTTCATGGCGTCCACCGCGAGCGATCCATAAAATGAATCTGCATATTCGGCGCGGATCACGCGTGAAACGTCAACACTACTGCCGTCAGGGACCGGAGGGACGAATCGGTCAAGGACGGTAACATTGGTGTATCCTCTGTTAGCAGCAAGCTCATATGCGAGGCCAAGTCCAAAGACACCCGCGCCGACAATTATTAAGGGTTTATCGGTGGATGATATCCGGGCCATTTTGTAGCGTGTTCGGGGTGAAGCGCGATCTCAACATGTAGGAGATTGCAACAACCGTGTTCGTCCTTGTTCCTCTTATATCTCGTAGTGGGTGGAGAGCCTACACAGTTACCTATTGGATCTTCTAAAGTGCCATATGCCGGTCCACTTCAAAGAATAAAATAGGCTGCCTACAGAATTTGAATATGTGATTTTCCGTGCTGTCAATCCACTTAAGCTGCTTGATTCAACGTCTAGTCCGGAAAAGACAAAAGTCCGTGACGTGTGACCTCCAAGACCGGAAGTTCTGGCAAAAAGTGGAGACGGAAATCGCGGGTTTTCCGGCCCCGCCTCGGATTTGATACATGAATCACTCAAACCCAACAGGACTCTTAGTTTGCCTTGTCATTTATGCATGAATGAGACTGTGAGGTGTAAAAATGAAGCGAGCACAGGTACCTCCACTCAAAAGACGTCGAATCCGTCGCTCGTGTGAGCGGTGTAGGTATGCCGCCCATACATCTGCTACTGTGATCCATTGACTAAAACTTATCGGATGACAGACACAAGAAGGTCAAATGCCCGGCTGAGAAGCCAAGTTGTTCTTTCTGTCGTCGGTTGAATCAATCTTGTGTATATCTCCCTCGAAATCAGACAGACAGCTCGTTACCAGCTTCCCTCGACGTTGACAGGTGAGTCACCTTTGTCGTCCCCAACACGTTCATAATTATACGCGGAGTATGCAGAAGAGTTGACAGCTTCATCCACAGCACAAATATATCTGGTGACTATGGAGCACCAAATACCAACTTGATACCTCTGGAATACGATAGCTGGTATGTGCTGGCCTTCAAGCATTGGCGCTGTCATCTCACAACGCTTCCAGGCGACCTGATGATCCAGAGCCATCAGCAGAAGCTCTGGAACACCTTGCGAGGACCTACCGGGATAGAATCTACTTTCAACCAGCACCTTTATTTGATCCACACCAGCTGAAAGACCAGCTGCGTGTGTTTCCTTACTATCTTCGATGGAGCTTTCTCGCTCTAACTCTCCACTTTTCATCTCATGCATTCTACTCTGGGAGCGAATCTGAAGCCATTGATCTTTACACAACAGCTTCTAGAGGCGTGGTTCAGGAACTATGCGCAGAAGGTGTTATCCGGATAGAAGTATTGCAGTCGCTGTGTCTGTTGGCGCTTTGCGAGATACTCGGTTAGTTCCCATTTGAAGCAATCCCACTTGTTCACAATCCCCTCTGCAATGCACTAACAGTCCCGCAGATGGTGAATACAATCGAGCGTGGATGACGATCGGGGCGGCAGCGAGATTAGAAGCGCTACGCTTGTCTCAGTCCCGCGGTGCACCCATTCCACCACATAGTAGAGACGCCATCTCAAGATGTCACTGGAGTATCTTCGTTCTAGAGAAAACCTTCACCCCAAACCTGGTCACCCCCGTACAAAAGCTTGGCCGACCCAAGTTCCCACAGAGCCCTGAAGCCCCAGGTCCCATAGAGCCGTACACTGTTGCAAGAAGCCATTGCCCCGACTTGTCTAGCAATGTCCAACAAGATGGAAACAGTCCAGATCTAGGCATCAACGCCAACTGCTTGGAGCTCATATCAATTTGGGGTGACATCGTGGCATACCTCCAGGATGTTCGGTGCGGCCTTGTTGACTGCCCATGGTCAAATACTTCGCGACATGCAAGACTAGGGGTGGCATTTTATGAATTCGAAGTACGAGTCTCGAGCTTGCACATGCTCAGACGTGCCTCATTTCCCGATCGACCAATATCGGAAATTTATGAGAGGCGAGAATACTGGATGCCCTGGCTGACAATGGAAATTTTATACCATGCATCCAAGGCGGCTTTGGATAACCCATTTGTACAGTTATTTGCTCTTCGTGGAAGCAATGCAAAGACCCAACCGGGCTCTTACTTACAAAAGGCTGTGGACCAAGCTCTATTCAACTATGAATGGGTTGCGCGTCTGATACAAATGGTTCAAGGCGCATCGTTTGAGATGTATGATCCGCTATTAGGATCAGCAGTCGCGGCGACCGCCACCGTGCCCTGGATATTCCAGTTTGCCCGTGATGAGCAAGTCGCTCAAAAAGCACGGCAAAATCTTGAGCTGTTCGAATCGTTCCTGCGGACGCTGTCATTGCAGTGGCCGCACATTGCTGGTGGGGTGAGTTGCCGTCCCAACGATCTTGGGAACAATTGAACTGACCTTATTACTGCAGTTAAAAATCCTTCAAGAACTGAGGAGCTTAAGTGGCCAGCGAGATGAGACGGGTGCACAGAGCACCACAATCCGCTTTCAACCAGATCTCATCTGGGGGCTTCTTTGCCCTAGCTTCCCATCAACCGTTTCACAAGCTGAGTCCAACGCAAAATTTGAGCATAGTCATCCTCCCTCGCCGAATGCCACACTGCACGTCACCACTCAGTATATGCATCCGCTCATTGACCCTCCTGTAAGCCGACCTCTCGATGATGAAAGCATGGATATGTTCTTAAACCGGCCTTTTGATGGGTTCGATGGTCCATTCCTTGACGGCTTCTTTTCGCAGACGGTGTTGGAAGGCGTTTTCTAAGCTTGTGGGTGTAATCCAATACAATAAGCTAAGTGGAGGAGTTCTCTAGCAGCTGAATGTCAGAAAATGTCCGTGAAAATCTTAAGCGTTGGTGTTGCATGACAGGACAAAGGAGAACTTCCTAATTCGGTCTACTTGAGGCACCTCATTGGCTATGAGCAGCTAGGTGCATGATCTGTGCTGCATTGATGAACACAATCAGTCTGCTCGGTGATGGTTGGACCAGTAATCGCAGAAATATTATGAAGCCCGATCACCTAAGATGCGTAATAGCTGCTTGATGATTGTTAAGCTCTGAAGTACTCAGACTGTTGTGGAAAGGTTGTGATACTACGACTCAGAGTTCGACACATTGCCACAGCGGACCATGTTTCCGGCTTATGGGATACCGACAGAAGCCGCATGCAATATGAAACAAGAACTACAGCCATTTTGGCATTTATAGCCTCGCCGATGACCACTAACAAGGGGTCTGGGCACAGCAAAACGACATGGTACGTGGTTGACTTCAGTGGTACCGATAACTGATACTCCTGCTGTCGCACAGTATGGCCTCAGTTTCATGCCAAGTTCGATGATACTGCGGCTACCATAACCTAGTTTTGGCATAAAACTCGTTCATCCATTGATTCCACAACTCGTAGCTCGGTGTAGTTATCATAAGCCATGATTGCCCGGGCGGAGTTGCACACATCTCCGCTCGATATTGGGTTGCTCAACGCCTTCCATTGGCCATTTCACATTATCCATTTTCCGTGTCCGTCTACCGTTTATCCAATATTTTCAGCCTCCGAGTCCATGGCCGTCACAGCTTCCCTCCAAGATGATCACGTGGACGGAATTCCACGATTTCCGGCCACCTACCACCCTCTACCCCAACATTGGCATTTCCGTGTTATCGCGATCCTTGTAATCTGGGGTACGAGTCCACAATGCCGACTTCTCCGCAACTCACCTACCGCTGTAGCAGATATCGACAGGTATGCTGATGGGCCGATATATAAAACGAGTGACATGTGTGTATCTGCTCCCATCAATGGCAGCTAGCATTGCCAACTTTTCTGTTCTTCCTTTGGCTCTGTCGCCTTCACTCCAAGAGTATGCACTCCGCAGCAATGGAAACGGAAAAAGATAACATGGACGTTGTAGTTGAAACAACCTCCAAAGTCCAACAACCAGCAATATCCGCACAAGCCATAGCGTCCCGCAACATCGCACTTGTCAACCATGCGATTGAAGAAGTTGGATTTGGGAGATATCAATGGCAGCTGTTTTGCACCTGCGGATTTGGCTTCTTCGTTGATCAGGTAGTTCCCATCCCCCCAATATAGTCTGTTATTTCTGCTAACAGAGACCGCAACTAGATGCTAGTAATATCCGTCGGTTTGGTTCAGCCGCAGATTGTCAAACAATGGAGCGTCAAGTATCCCGAAATGATTATTGCCGCGCTGTATGTCGGCGCCCTGCTTGGCGCTATACTCTGCGGATTCGCAGTTGACATTATTGGCCGTCGACTTGTTTGGCAGGTATCACTCATGTTCGTGACGATTTGGACCCTTGTTGCAGCGGCGTCACCTAATTTTGCTGCTCTGGCCGTATTTGTGGGCTTGCAGTCAATAGGTGGTGGTGGTAACTGTGAGTGTTGCTCTGAATCCCTCTCCCGCATATCAGCAATCAAACGGTTCTGTTCTAATAACTCGCGTCAGTGGCCATTGATCTTACCGTCTTCATTGAATCGCTCCCCAAGTCCAAAGATTATGTTCTCACCGCATTACCACTCTGGTGGGGAGTCGGAAACGCAATCGGCGGCTTGCTAGGTTCGTATCAACACCTCCAACACCTTTGGCCATGCATTAACAAGGGTTTGCAGCATGGCCGCTCATAGACAAATTCTCTTGTCCCCAAGGCAGCACACCAGCCACCTGCAGCAGTTCCGAGAACATGGGCTGGCGCTACCAATACATTCTTATTGGCGGACTATCACTTGTCATGGCCACAATTCGCATCTTTTTTATGAAGATGGAAGAATCACCCAAGTGGTTCGTCTCCCAGGGTCGCTTTGACGATGCCGTGGGTGCATTGAAAGAGATGGCTCACATCAACAAAACCGAAATCACCATTACAGCTGGGGATTTTGAACCAGCCATTCCTGATGAAGGAGGTGATAAGAAGGCGTCTCTTTTGGGTTCCCTTCACTTCCGAGGCTTGTTTGCCAACAAGAAACAAGGCTTTTCCACCTCAGGAGTCATGCTTCTCTGGGCCTGCATTGGTGTTGCGTACGTTCAACTGCCCCCATCAGGAATCAACTAGGCTATCATCGAAATCACGTCTCTAACATCGTTGTTGCAGGTATCCTGTGTACACTCTCTACCTACCAGTCTATCTCCAAAACAACGGCGCAAATCTCGGAAACGGGAGCACCTTCCAGACATATCGCGACTATGCCATTTCTTCAACGGTTGGCATCTTTGGCCCCGTTCTCTCGACATATCTCGTCAACATTCCTATTCTCGGTCGTCGTCGCGCCATGGCAGTTACGGCTCTCTGTGCAGCAGCTTTCTGTGGCGGTTTCACCACCGTCCGCTCCGAGGGGAGCAACATTGCATTCTCGAGCATGATAAGCTTTTGGCAGAACGCCTTTTACGGCATTCTTTATGCGTAAGTGTTCAATGTCTCATCCGCGATACGTCAGGTGTAGAAGTGTGTCACTGAGAACTTCGAACCAGATATACCCCCGAGGTCATGCCAACAGCAAATAGAGGCACTGGTGCTGGTTTGGCACTGGCTTCTGGAAGAATAGCCTCTTTGTCTTCGCCATTCATTGCTGCTTTTGGGGACCTGACGTCTTCTGTCCCGATCTGGGTTTTGGTCGGCTTATATGGAGTCATTGCGATCGTTGCGTGTCTGCTACCATTTGAGCCTCACCACTTTACTGAAGCCGAGCGGTTTTAATGGTACATGGCATGATAATATATTATACATGTGTAGTCTCTTGATGCCCCCAGTACTCAGTGCCAAAATTGCCAAAAGAAAGCTGTTTAGCAAAGCTCCATTTCACCATTCCTGTCTCCTGTCTCCATTCAAACATGAGTTCTTCTGATGTCCTGGTAAGAATAACGCACTTCGTCCTTTTCTGCAGCTGACTTTGCAACTTCATCAGCCATGCGGTTGAGTTTCCTCGGAATTCTCCATAACTTGACCTCGAACCCTAAGGAGTCACACCGCTCGAGCTCTTCAAGGAGCATCGCCCACATGTCCTTATTCTTCACCGGTCCATCGGAGGCTCTCCACCCATTTTTAAGCCATTTTCGAATCCACCTCGTGACGCCCTTGGCCACATGCGCGGAGTCGGTTGCAATTACTACAGAGGTAAATCCCTCGGCCGCCCAGTTTCTGTACCGAAGCGCTTCAACAACGGCTCGCAGCTCTGCTCTGTTGCTCGTCTGACGATACTCATCTCCAATTGGGCCTTTGTCTTCAAGGCGGCCCGAAACATGTCCTGTTATGCCAAAACTGGGAGGGCCAACGACGAATGCCCATCCTGCCTGGGGACCAAGCTGTCCATTGTTGGAACAGGCACCATCGGTATATATCAACATTTGCTTCGGGTCGTCTTGTCGAACCCAATGGTATGATGGTTCCGCACATGAGAGGCAGAGATGAAACTTCGCCTGAAATAGGTCATCAGGCTCAGTTGATCCCGCCGGTGGAATGAATGCTGTGGGTAGGATTCGTTCGTAGCCTTGTCTAATTTCCGCATCGTCGAACTGCGGGTCGGAGGCTGCCTCCAGGGGGGGATCGGGTGAATGGTAGCCCTGAGATACGGGAAGGGTGTCTCTAAACCGGCTTCTGGTGTCGGTTTGTGATGTCTCGCCCTCTCTAGTTCCGTAGTTTGAAGTATATGAACGAGACGTGATTTGAACCCATTGACTGTTCTGGAGACGACGCTCATCCCTCTCAAATACATCGTAGCTTACGTTGCAGTAGTCACACATTAAGCGACCATGAGCGCGACAAACCATTAGCCAGTTTGGCCGTTCAGACGCCTGGTTGTCAGATGGAGTCATGTCGACACTCCTGCACCTAAAGAGACGGATTGAACGTTCGACTAGAGAATATTTGTGGCTGAAACGAGACTAGAGACTTCGGACACGAACGGGTTGTGCAGCTGTGAGGAAGCGAAGAACATGAAAGCGGAACATCGAACGAGGAACAACGACGCGCCAAGCATTGTGCTGGTAGAATCGAAGGAAGTAATGCCTGCGTGACTGCCGTTTACGAGTTTGCACGTGAGGAGAGGTAATTTCCATCACGTGGTAAAGGCGATATTTGCTCGCAACCACGATGTTGCAGTGTTGTTGCTTGATGAATGGCGAAATGCAATACAGCTCAGCTGTTGACGAGCATCATATTATTGTTTAGTCAAGCGGAGTGTCCTTGATACGTGCAGAGAAGTTATGGAAAGTCTGACGTGTGCACAAATAATAGCATGAATCCAATCTGAACATTCAGTTTGCGGTCCATGAGCATTGAACCCTCAGAACGGCATTCACAGCAATTTGGAGCAAGTCCTCGCAGGTCGGATCAGATTGCTCCTTCCTCATAGTACTGTTTATCGGGCACCGAGTCCTTGTAAAGTACCCAGGTACATTACATGGTCTGGTGGTCTAGTGGTATGATTCTCGCTTAGGGTAACACCCGAAGCATTAGTTTGCGAGAGGTCCCGGGTTCAATCCCCGGCCAGACCCTTCTTTCTCCGTTTTTTTTTTTTTGTAATCGGAGTGCTGCGGTTTCTTTTTGCCAATTCGAGTTTGTCATATTACAGCGATTGCTTTCGCCAATTTTACAGCGTCGTGTGGTAGTACCTGGCATGACGGTGTTTGACAAAAGGATGGATGCATCTTGTGGTTGCAAAGGCACATCATGCATTGATGCCACCAAAGTTTGATCTTGCATCGGGTTCTCCAGCAAGCCTGTTTGACTTCGATGGAACAATATTGACTAATTATATCAATGAAGACCTCCCGAAAATAGTAGTACGTGGTTCGAAAGCTCGAAGCAACCATTTACAAATTTGCCCAACTTTTTGACTCTCTGGGAATCAAGCCTACCCTGTAAGCTGAATGGAATCTGTAAATTGGCGTCAGTGCATCTGCTGGGCACTGGGGCTATATGGCAACATTGAACCTGGCGATGGTGTGTACTTAAATACAGCGACGGGCCAAGAGTATTTAAGCATTCACGGGAAACGTATCTCATATCTCGGTGTGTGTTGAGGCCTTGAGATGTGTTGGTGTATAATTGATGCGGCAAATACTTCTTACCACAAACAGTAACAGGAAGACAATTTTATAAAGAACCAGATATCTTCAAATTCACGTCGATGAGGAATTATCTTCCACTTTTGTTTCTTTTTTGTCATTGCGGCGCCTGACATGTAGCTAGCAACATACAATGCCACACGAACTGCTCACCATTGGAAGTCACATGGAACATCGAACCAATGAGCATCCGACTTTTTGACAGCTTGCAAGTGCCATCAAGTCACTCCCGTCAAGGTTCGACCAGACAGCTTGACTTTCGCTACCACCTTGATCTGACATGAATTTTCCGGTCGCGCGGCACCGACAACTCACGACGGTATCTTTCGACATGATGCCATAAGTTGATAAAAATCCAGTAGCCCAGAAGGTTGTGACGCAATTAGTACTGCCGTTCCCATCGCCTCACGCAATTAGCCCTTCAACATGCAAGAAATGAGTGTCAGGTTTCTCCATCCCGCATCCCACCCACTCGTTTGCTCACGTCCTCCCAGGTCGCGGACTTCACGTCCAACTCCCAACACCCATTCAGTTTACTCAAGATTATTGGTGGATGGGGAAATGTCAGGTCGGTAACTACCAAAATTCGAGATCAATGAGCATACGCTGATTGCTTCCAGTGGCCCAGGACTAGTGTACGCGTTGCCAGAACTTCTACCACGGATGAACAACATTCGCCTCGACGCTCTCAACTGACCCATGGCAGAATGTTTCGCAGCCTCCTAGCAGGCACGTATACCGCTGTAGTCGTGGGCATAAGCACCACGCTCGTCGCCAGTGCTCTCTGGGGAACAGCAGCCCTCCCATTTGTGCTCGGCTCATCGCTTGGATTCACAGTTGGCAGCCTCCGATGGTACTTGTCCGCTGAGAGGGCGGCATTATTTGACTTGTATAGGTATCCGTCACTGCTGCGCCTTCACCTGCTTGCCAATTTCCCATACCACCGTGATTTCTCTCGCAACGGGCTGGAGTGGTACACGCCTGGTCGGTTCAGGTCTAGTTGGACTTTGAAGAGCATGCTGGTAGCGGCCTGGCTCTCCGCGCAGCCGGCGATAGACGAGATTCAGACAAGGACCGAATCGGATGTTGTGGGGACTTATACTGTTGATGATTACATGATGGATGGCCGACGCAGTAAGGATGACTGAGCTGGACCCAGGGACATGGCGCTTGGCTTGGCATCTGCAGCGCGCAATTTTTCCATGTTACTGCATGGAGCTCCTCAGAACGCATGATATCAGCAGTTCCTGGAGGGAGCACTGAGAAGAGATTGGGCGTATCCCAAGGGTATATGGTCGTGGCAGCCACCACCTTGCTCCTCTTCGAATCGTCGGCTGGTTCATCCTGGATTACAGACCTTTCAACTCTCTTTAACGTATTCTATTTATTCAAATCCTACCATAACCAAGCAAGCGAGGGGTGTTCGTCTTAATAGCTAACCTCAACTACCAAAGGCAAAAATGATAACCAAGTTCTGGATTTTGCAGGGCCCGCCTCACCCTAACCTTACAAACCCCTCTAATGACTATAGGAGAAATGTTTTATACTGAAGCCATGAGAATTGTCTTGCTAAAATGGGAACCTAACAACCCTCTCCGATCTTTGCTCGTAGCGAACACAGCGACGAGTTGACATCTTCTGTTCTAAGCTCCTTCTCGCTGAGCCCAAAGGTATAAATAGAATACGGTTAGTCTATATAGAACGTTCCATATGGATTACCGTATTCCATACGTTTATGGATAGAAAGCCTGGCACGGCAGTCATAACAGCTTCTCGCTGGGCGGTAAAACAATAATAGGCGCCGCTACAAGCACCCCAGTCCTGCTCTCCTCCATCTTATTTGCACCTTTTCAGAATCAACCCGCTTCTTCGGTTCCGATTTACTAGACCTCTTGAAAAGCGTGCCGAATTTGCGGAACCCCTTGGCCATGAGCCCATACGCAAAGACAAAAGGTGGTGCCACAAAGTGGACAGCTTCCGCAAACCACTTGTCAGGGAAAATTCGGACGATAATACCCCACGGTAAACTGAATCCCGCGATCAGAATGGAAATAGCCCACTGAGTACCATCGAGACCATTAGGGTGAATATCAAAGACCCGGCCACCGACAAAGATGATGGCAATCTGTAGGCCGACCATGATGAGGTTAATAAAGATAAAGAACCAATTACGGTGTACGCCTGTAAAAACATTAAACTTGTTATCCAGTCGACGGCAATTTAGCTCATTGAAAATCTGCATCCAGACAAAGACGTTAAAGATGATAGTATCAAGCTGGAGCCTTTCATCAGTGATGCTGGTGTTATAGTTGAGGATATCGCCGCCTATAAAGTAAAGGATCAGAATAACAACAAGCTGGAAGATTGATTGACCGATAATCATTTTCCACATCTACAGAGATTAGCTTTGCCGTGTATCAGGTGACGGTAAACTCACATTGATGGTGATAAGCGGCGCTGACTTGGGCTGAGGCTGCCTATCGAGAATGGCGTCCGTAGGAGGGTCTGTGGCCAGGGCCAGGGCAGCCATTGTATCCATGATCAAATTGATCTATTGAACAATTAGCAGCTGGAGTTATGCATGAGCCAAAGAAGATTATCGTCTTACCCAGAGTAGTTGTATAGCCTTGAGTACAGGCTCCATGGCGTCGTCGTACATGGACGTGACAAATGACAGAATAACCGCAGTAATGTTGACGGTAATTTGGAACTATTGACAGGTTAGCCATGGTTTTTGGCTCTACTCTATAACAGTGGAAATGTACCTGAAGGAATTTCTGCACTGCATCATTGACGGCCCGCCCCCATTTAAGCGCAGTAATAATCGAGGTAAAGTTATCATCCATAAGGATAATCTCAGACGCCTCTTTAGCAACCTCAGTGCCTGAAATACCCATAGAGAAACCAACATCAGCAGCCTTGAGGGCTGGTGCATCATTAGTGCCGTCACCAGTCACAGCCACGGTTTCCCCAAGGGCCTTGAGACGGGTAACTAGAATACGCTTATCCTCAGGGGACGAACGAGCAAGAACCTGCAGCCGAGGGATGATCTTGTCACGCTCCTCCTCAGACATACGGCGGAACTCGGGTCCTTCCATGACGATACCATCGGTGAAGATGCCGCACTCCGCGGCAATGGCCCGGGCAGTGATTATGTTGTCTCCCGTTACCATTCGTGTGGTAACACCAGCACGAACAGCATTTTGCACGGCGTCAGGAACACCAGGGCGAACCGGATCTTGAATACCAACGACACCAAGGAGTGTCAGGTCGCTCAAGGACTCAATGTCAGGGGCCTGCTCATAGTCCTTATACACGAGACCAATGGTGCGGAGAGACTTGCGCGCATACGCAGTGATAGCATCCTCTGCGGCTTTGCGGTCCATGGGTTCAATGCCACCCGTCAATGCATTCACCTGGGTGGAGCAGAAGCCGAGGACGATCTCGGAAGCACCCTTGACGAGTAGCCTGTAGCCCGATGGCACCTTGATGACGACGGCCATGTACTTCTTCGCGGAGTCAAAGGGCACCATGTGGACGACCTGCTCGTTCGCCCGGGCCTCTGATAGGGACTGCATTCCAAGATGGTCTTTGGCGAGCTGCAGTAGTGCAGTTTCCGTCTTGGAGCCCATAAAGGTTTCGGTGCCAAGCTGCACACCTTCGAATGCGGTGGAGTTAACGGTGACCGATTGAGTGATAAGCTTTTTGACGTCCAGGGCTAGGGACGCGGCCCATGACGAGACATCGGACGTGAAGTTGGAAGCACAAAAGAAGCCGGCGACAACCGTCATTTTGTTCGTAGTCTAATAATTAGTAAAGTCCGTAACTCCCATTCCACGATAACGTACCAAAGTTCCCGTCTTATCTGAACAGATGCAAGTGGCGTTGCCCATAGTCTCACACGCCCTGAGCACTCTTACAAGGTTATTCTCCTTGAGAAGACGCTTTGTGGCAAAGGCAAGCGCAAGAGTCACCGCAAGTGGAAGACCCTCGGGCACAGCAACGGCAATAATAGCAATAGCCACTACCAGGAGCTCGACAAACGTGGACGCCTTCTGCTCCGGCGGCCTGCTATCCCCTGGGAGGGAAGCACAGAAGCGGAAGAGCAGAATGAAGAACATGAGCAGAGAAGCACCACCACCGAGCTTTGCAATAGCTACGGCTAGGCCTTCCAACTTCTTCTGTAGGGGCGTCGACTCGATATCTGTCCGGACCGACATCATGATCTTGCCAAAGCTGCTGTGTACACCGACCGAGGTACAGAGGAACGTTCCAATACCTACAAATTAGCAGACTGTATGATGTATGTTCGGAGGCTACTACTTACCTTCAATAACCCTAGAGCCGGAGATGATGAAAGGGTCCAACTCCTTCGCGCTCCCTGAGTCCGCTTCAAAGACCTTTGCGGCGGCAGTCTTCCTCAGCGCGTCCGATTCCCCGGTCACGGATGATTCATCGCACTTGACGTTATGCCCATCGATGAAGATGCCATCAACAGGCACCAGGTCACCCGGTTCAAGGTATAGAACATCTCCGACAAGGATATCGTTGATGTTGACGAGCATAGACTTGCCGGACCGGAGCACCTTGACGTCCCTATCATTTTTTTTGGTGTTGAGTTTGACAAAAGCCTTTTCCTTTTGCCAATCATTGTGCGATGCGACTACTACAACAATAACAACAGCAGCGAGAATGGCGACACCTTCGACCCAATCGACGGGTGCGGAGGCACCAGGTTCTTTGGGGACACCAAAGGACTCGTAGAGACCAAGCGCGAGAGAAATGGTACCGGCCACCGTCAACAAGATGAGAACCGGCTCCTGGAAGGTGATCCAAGCCAGTCTCCAAATTGACTTGGGCTTCTTCGGTGGGAGTTGGTTGCGCCCATACACGCGAATCCTGGCAGCGGATGGGTCCTTCATGTTTGAAGCGACCTGGTTCCCAACCTCATCCACGCCTAGGCCAGCGCCGATGTCAACGTGGAGGCCGCGGGCAAGCCCCTCGAGGCCACCTAGAGCCCTGAGCGCATCTAGAGATTTGGGATTGACCAGCTTGTTCAGCTGACCGGGACTGTAATCGAAAGGATTGTCGGCGACTACAAAGTCGGCTTCTGTGCCAGGGTCCGGCCTAAGAGCATCAAGCTGCTTTAGGTCGGCCTCGACGAGACTAGGTGCGGCAAGAGTCCCGCTTGTAGAAGATGAGGGTTCAACAGAGGATATAGTGTACGATTCGCTCGGCGACCGCTGACGCGGGTTCAGCAGCGCCTTGGGATCAAGTAGATTGTGGGACATATTGTGACGGAACTTCGAGCGCATAAGAAGCGAACGCATCTTGCCGACGGACGTGGTTCTCTACGTAGTATATAAGCCATATAACCTTGTCCCGGCTGGGGAGGAGGGCCCCCGGAGAGGCCACGAGAGTATGTCAGTCGTGCCCTCATATTCGCTGTCGAGATATTCAATCCAAATTTCTTGGACTTGACGGGATGTTGAATCATTGAACTCGCGAGGATCAAACCTATTGTGATTGATAAATACGCCCTCAAAATTAAGAAGTCCGCTTACATGAGCGGACACGGAAATCAGAGTCTCAAGCCCCACATTGAAAGACGAGGATGGACCAGTCGCAGCCTAGAAAGTCGCTCACGTAATCGGGGACGGAAGTGAAGATATGTGGGGCGTCCGGTTCCACCTGCCCCGGGCCGCCAAGATCTGGAACCAGTCGGCACGCGCATGGGTAGGGGCACTTGCCTCTTTTGGTGCGCTCACTTGACCAGACATTTTGGCAGTCAACATTGAAGTCACAGGTGCCGACTCAAGATACTGATTAGCTTAGAGTCTGCCGACACTGCTCGTCAATCAGAAGATCCAGTGCGGGAGAGATGCAAGCGGAAAGCATGCTCCCAACCTTGCATGGTATAAGCAGGAACTTGGACGTAATGAGTAAAGCACGCCACGATGGAACCGACAACTCCGTCCCATGTTTGGGGCGGGGGATGAAGCAGTTGATCACGGACCTCAATTCTTTGTCTCCGACTCTAGTTTCTACTTGTAAGATTTTCATCCATCCTTTGCGTGATCTTCAGGTCCAAAATGATTAGCTACGTTCGGTTTATCTAGGACCCCGACGGCATCTTGCACACCCATCGTCTTGATACGTCGGGGCGGGCAATTGATTCACAGATGGATGCAAGGTAGGTAATCCCAACCACTGAGGCCCAGTTCATTTTCATCTATTGTGGACACTATTGCATCGCTCACAATATTCAATGTTCCCAGATAACGCTCCCATGCCTGTTCCTCTATGTACTGTCCATGTTGAGAATACCACCCGAATCCACTGCTTGATTGGAACACATCCGGATCAGAAGAGATTTGACCTCTTGAAGGGCCTTATCTAAAGTAGTTGAGTTTACCTTCAAACCTTTCCGTGCTCGCGCGATCTGAGCAGCCAACAGCGAAAATCATTTGCGAGATTTGTTGTTTACTTTTGCTTCAGAAGCTGAACAAACTCGCCATCTTTGATTTATTGTCAGTCAAGTCTTGTATCAATTCGTGAGTATTTCTTACAGCTAATGCGGCTATCGCCATCCTGGTCGGCCACGCGAATTATTTCATCAACCTCGTCGTCTGTGAGTTTCTCGCCAATGGAGCTCATGGCACGGCGCAGCTCTGCAGCGGAGATGAAACCGTCGTTGTCACGGTCCAATACCTTGAATGCCTCGCAAGTCTCCTCCTCAAAGTCCTTGTCACTCGTTTTCCGACCCATCATGGCCAGGAAGTCTGGATGAGGCACGTCAGCCGATCCCGTTGTTTCATGAAACAACGGGTCTCACAGGGCGGCGCACCTGGGAACTCGACGGTGCCACTGTTATCGGCGTCGACCTCGTTGATCATGTCCTTCAGCTCGGATTCGGATGGGTTCAGGCCAAGCGATCGCATGACGGTGCCTAGCTCCTCGGTGGTGATTTTCCCTGACATCGAACGCTTAGCACTCCTTCTGGGTAGTATTTATTTGATTCATATGTCTGGCTATCAAGTACATGGCCAGTCCTACGTGGAGAATCGAAGTTGGCGTCTAGTGGAAGGGAGAATTGGAGGTAGAGAGCGTTTCTCTATGAAGGCGGTTATGACGGCCGGAGAGAAACTCACCATCACCATCTTTGTCCTATAGTAACTCCAATCAGCACCAGCCTCAAGGCGACCAGGTCGTAGGAAATAATATCTGGGCAATACTCACAAAAAAGGAGAACGCCTTCTTGATCTCGGAGACCTGCTCGTTGTCGACTGCATCAGTCTTCTGTATCAGTTGTCAGTTGGCGGCTACCAAACAGGCGAATCTTGCTGCAGGCAATTGCCCCCAAAGTTGGTCCATCGCCAAGCAGAAGCCAGTCGCGTATAATGATAAAGAGGCGCACCATTCTGAAGGGGATGAGAGCAACGATGGTAGATTCGACTGGTAGATTGCTCGGAATGTTACATATTAATGGCATCGCCAGAGGGGAATTTCCTGAGCAGAGCCGTAGGATATTGTAGGCTCGAGGCAGGGTGGTGGTTTCTTATAATCTTGATATTCCTAGGAAGTTGTTAAATTAAGCTATAATAAGCTAAGCTATGTAAAGTTATGCTATTTTACAGCATCAGATAGGTTCTCAAGCAAGATGTCCAAGTCGTCTTGTCTGGCGGGACCTGATGCCACATTGTGCTTGGACATACGGTGGTGTGTCGTATATTGATCTCCACATACAGTCGAGACATGACATGAATCAAATTGACATGGACATTGAAAGCACAGGCCTCCCGCAGCAGCTGGCCACTAACTAGTGCCATCTTCAGGCGTAAGCAACTTGAAGTTCAACAGTGACATCTCGGATCTCCGCCATGCCGACCAGACATCTTCCCCCTCTTTTCCGTCCCTCCGATTACGTCAACTTCCATCACAACAATGCCTCCTCGGCGCGCATGCGACTTATGCTACAAGCGCAAGGTATCCATGTATTCTTTTTTAAATGATCAGCGTCCAAGGTTCATCAGCTGACACCTTGTTCATTAGATCCAATGCTTAATCGCGAACCCCGGTGACCCATGCGATTGGTGCGCGAGTCAAGGCCTGTCTTGCACCTTCGTCAGAGTCGTTCCAAAAAATCCAAACAAGAGGCAAGTCATCTCTAGCAATCCCTTTCATCATCGAATCTTGGTGGGTTTGATGACCAATACAAGGCTGCAGGACCGCATCCGATGTCGTGCAGGAACTCTCCCACCGGGTAGAAGAGCTCGAAGGCGTTCTCAGGTCAAAGTCTGCACAATCAACAAATACAACTGGCGGTACCTCGCCTTGGTCCGAGATATCAGCATCAACAAGTAGCATTTCTTATCACTTGACATCTCCGACCACAGCCGCAGGCGAGCAGCCAGCCAGAAATCCTCCGCCCCTTCAGCTTCACGTAAATCCCGCACCGACCCAAGTCACTCAGTCTAGGCCCTCCTACAGGTTATCAAGATGTCAGCTTGGCGATAACTGGTATTTCAAGGGAGTAGGCATCTTTTCATCACGGGGACGACAGTGGATTTCGGAAGGCGCAGGGCAGCGCGTGTTTTTGGAAAACTTTAACATCTTTAGAGATCCTGTCAGCACTCCTCCCGATCCTGTCTCTTCTACATTGCTGTCACGATCAAGAATATTGCCTCCAGAGTCTACTTGCAGATACCTCGTTGGTGTCTTCTTCAAGTCCAAGACTTCGATAGTCTTTCCGGTACTTCAAAGGGACCTCCTTGAAGTGACCATCGCGAGTGCGTACGACGTCAAGGCGCCCGACCCAGGACGTCGGACATCAGCGGAGGCTTGTCTCTGGGCCATGCTCGCTCTTGTTAGTCGCACGGAAGGGGCCCGGCAATCTCATTCCTTTCCGGAGTCATGCGAATGCATCCATGAGGCTAAACGTCTATTAATTATCTCCAATAACTCTGTTAACTTGGACAGCCTGCAAGCCACCCTTTTGCTGGTAAGTCGAGGTAGTTCAGAATTCGCAAGTGCTGTGCTCCTGGCTCACATCAGATTAGTGGGCACACCAAAAAATGAAAGGGCAATGTCGAGAGGCTTCCATCACCTTTACAAGCGCATGTCGTATGGTATGTGATCTTGGCGGCCATTTTCTCCTGTCAAGGCTAGCTCTTCTGCCTCAACATATTCCCATATTCGACGAGCAATCAAGGTTCCATATCCGAAGGTTATTTTGGCTATGCTATTGCTTCGACAAAGACGCCTCTCTTCGTACTGGGAGTCCGCCGCTACTTACCTCCAATTACTGCGACGTCGGTGATGCTGGAGAATGCAGCAACCAGACGTGTTGGTACAACCAGCCGCGAGACATACACATCGCAAAGATCAAAGAAAACGCATGCCGACTGCTCTGCTCGCCGCGAGCATTTACATATGAAGAGAGCGAGCTCCTATCGCACGTTCGGCAGCTTGATGATGAGCTTGAGGAATGGCGGTTATCAATCGAATCAAGCTATCGCCCCAGATTATCCATCCACCCAGACTCAAACCTTCCAATCTCGGCAACTATGAGCGCAGAAGACGGCACGCACATCATCAACTTGCAGCTTGACTACCTCTTCACCATAATCAACATTCACACAATGGTCCGAAAGTGTGGTGATTTTGAGAGGAACTTACCCGATGACCTGCACAGCGTAGTGCACTCGAGCGCTGATCTGTCCATAGAAGCCAGTCGTTCTATTTTCCGCTTTTTGGAAACTGTGGTCAACTTCTGGAAAGAGGATTCAGTTTGGGTGGTGTCTCACTATGCGCCGATGGCTGCCATGCCACTCTTTATCAATATCATTATACACCCTCTCGGTGAGGAAGCAGACAATGACTTGCAGATCTTGGCGTCGGTGGGAAATATTGCACGCAGTATTCCAACTGAGGGACTATGCGTGGAGGAGATTGAACATATCCAAGAAATCTGCGAATTCGTAATGGAGCTCGTTCGGCTTGGTCATAGTGCAGCTTGGAAGGTCAAAAAGGGGGAAAGAGAGCATGACCTTGATATTATTCACAGATAGAAAATATGGACAATCTCGCGGGCAACGTTGTCGAAGTTAGGTTGGACATGAAATACAACATTCCTTTGCCGCGCGTTACAGGATAGTGCAGTAGCATGATGTCGGCTTCCATCTCGAACTCAGCATGAGGACATGTTAGATTCTCATTTTAGCAAGACAGTTCTCATGACTTTAGTATAGAACGTTTCTCCCATACTCCTAATATCATCTTAGGGTAAGGTTTAGTTTAATTTGCTATCTAGGCTATTCTGCACTACTAGCAAGAACGCGTATCCCAAGGTATCGATCTCAAGATGGTCATGAGTTAAAAGCTCTGGGAGAAACGCCTAAAGCTCCGTTGTTCGCAACCAGATTAACTGTATTACTCTTTAAATCCGTAGCTTTGTCTCTGGTTCCGAGAGCAAGAATCCTGCTAGTTATTTCGGCGGGAGAGTTAATATTCTCGAGAGCAGCGACGTACAATGCCATGCCAGCAACGTAAGGACAGGAGAGGGACGTTCCACTCGCGCGTTTCTTAGCAGTGGTTGACCCAATAAAAGTCGTCAGAATATCAACGCCAGGAGCCAAGATGTCAACTTCTGAGCCAAAATTGGAGAATCCGGCCATTTTCCAACTCTGATCGATAGCACCGACTGTTATTGCGTTGGGGGTTGACGCTGGGGACGCCGTTGCTGTAGACTTGGCATCGTTTCCGGCACAAGCGACAGTAAGAATACCGGACTGGAATGCACTCTCGACAGCTTTATTGAATACTTGGCTGAACGGCCCACCTAAATGAGTAAAACGTTAGCCGCCTCCAAAGTTTGAGTCGCGGCAATTTACTAACCAAGTGACATATTGATAACAGATCGGCTGGCACGGCCCCTACTGGTGATGTCGTTAACTGCCCAAGCGTAGCCAGAGAGAACCTTCGACCTTGGGGTCTCATCCCCTTCAAATACCTTGACATCAATAAGGTTAGCCAATTTTGCCGCGCCGTATGTCTTTGAGCCCAAAACACCAGCAACCAGAGTGCCGTGACCAAATAAATCAATGATCGAGTCATTGAATCCGTTGAATCCTTTGGTGACACGACCACCAAACTCCTCGTGATCGGCGTTAATGCCCGTGTCCACAATGTATGCAAATGTGCCTTTGCCGGCACTATTATCATAGCGATAGTCGGTAGAGCCTGGACCTTGGCTAGATATCGCAGCCAAGCCGTAGCCTGCATCAGGTTGGACAATAACTTCACTAATACGAACGAGCTCATCAGGCTCAACTTCTGCAACCTATATTTAGCAATGGTTAGAATCCGTTTCTGGCCAAGCATATAAATTGGTATTAGAATAGCTGTAACTCGGGGCTATTCTTAATTTTCTGGAGAGTAGCTTCATCGAATTGACCAACGATAGCGTGAAACTTGCCCATATCTATCTTATTTTCGATGCCAGGGAAGTTTAGCTCGCGTCGACCAAGGATTCGCTCATGGAAATCATTGACCCGGTTTACGTAGGCATCAACCTCGCGTTTTGAGAGGCCATCTTTCAAGCTAATAATAAACTTGTTGTTGGTCTCGGCCGCCTGTCTTTCACTTAGCCCAAGGCCTACAATGCAAGACGGCAATATAGGTATGGCTAGCAAGATTGCCACGAAACCTCGGTAGATAGCCATGGTGGGAAAGAAGGTATGGAAGTGTTAGATGTAGTTTGTTATAAATATAATTAGAAGTCTGGAACAAGAAGCTAGAGTTATGAGGTTATGCTGATTACTTGACTATTTATATTTACATGCCAGCCTGCTTAATCTGCCTGAAGCTAATACGCATATACTTTGACCATAAGCATTATCTGCGTACTAAAAATGCAACTCATTTCCGTATGACTTGAGAACTCTCCGTGTAAAAAAACCCCCAAGTCGTTTCTGAATGACTTGAGCATTATCTGCATACTAAGAATGCAAGTCATGTCTGAATGACTTCTTCGCGCCATCTTAGGGCTTGGATTTATGCGCATGCTCGGGCCATCCCGTGTGAAACATGCTGGCATAATCCGCCTGCTGCCTGCCAAGACCACGGTCGTGCATTGGACCGTAATATAAGCTTCATATTGTACGTTAAGAGGTCGTGCTGCTGGCTGGTAAAGGGTGAACGAGACGCATAACATAATTGCCAGCATGAAACCCTAGATATGTTGCGTGGAAACGTCTGCATTCAAGGATGGGTTCCGATGTCCTGAGACATAATGCATCTATCCCCAAGCCTATACGAAGAAGTCTGGAAGAGGCTGTGACATCTGACTGTAAATATAGAAGCGTGTGAATGAGATGATCCGAAAAGAACTGACATAAGTTGTCAACGAGGATCGCTCTGGTCGTCCCCATTCCTTTATTTTTGACTATTCTGTTCCGAAACTCGGCCTCCATTCCCCGACGTTTCTTTTCTGACCTTCTCTGTTCCTATTTTCCTGACCGTTTTGTTCCGAAAATTGACCTCTATACCCCGACCCTCCTCTTCTGACCTTTCTCTCGATATCAAGAAAATCCCTCAAGGCGGTCTATAAAGGGAGTATCTAACCCTCTTTTCCCAAGAAAATCTGTATCATATATCTAGACGGGTTCGGGTTGGGCCAACAGTGACCAGGAGAGTGGAGGGAGACACCCAGCAGGGGCATCCTACGGGCACAGACAAATCCAGCTCTACTAAGGCCTTTTCAGCACTTCATTTATAAATAACCATGCTTGTTTCAGGTTGATAACTTATACCACCTGTTTTCGTTATCATTTTAACAATAGCGCCATAAATTCTCCCCTTGGCAGGTACTAGCCACTACAATTCAACCGGGAGCGTGAGTCGACTGTCTACACATCCTCAGCCAACGAAGTATCCGAATAAAGTAATATGCACACTCCACAGGCAAGACGACCACTATTGGCAAGATGAGAAGGAAAGTGGCAGCAAGGTAAATCCTTTCTACTTAAGACCACAATTATGTTTCACTTGCTTCTGGTAAATAATCGGAAATGTAAATTACTCAGGCCCCTCAGCCTCATCCTGGACGTCCTTGCTCCGCAATCTTCAGCTTTCGTGTCATCAAGTATTCTCAATGGTCGGAACGACCCACCAAGAATCCTTGTTGATGCATTCAACAGAGGTCTTAACAGTTATGTTTAGACCTAATTAAGAGGAGACAAAACAAACTAGCAACTCTGGCAGCAAAATATAACTCTTTTGCACATTGCTATTTATCGCGGTCTTCCCAGGAAAAAAAAAGAGGTCCCGTGTCTCATCTTTCCTAACCGTCTATGGGCTGTGAAACTACTTGTGGCTTTTGCATTCCCTAAACACCAGGCAACTCAATCACAGTGACAAAACCCGGACATGTCGTCGGCATCTACAGCAACTGCGGCTCAGCAAGCCCCTGGTGGTCCATTGGAGCCATATGCTAGTCGACCGCTGAGCATCTCAACCGACAGTATTAGGGTGCTCACAATTGAGCCCGATTTAAGCGCCGAAGGACACCTGGTTTGCAGTCTTCAGGTCCTCACTTTTTCTCAACCGCAGAAATACGAGGCGTTGTCTTACCGCTGGGGCGATGAATCCGTTCAAAAACCCATCATTGTGGACGGTGTCCAGGTTACCGTGACGGAGAACCTCCATGCGGCACTTCAATACTTGCATGGAAAATCGCGTGGCTTACCCATCTGGGTTGACGCCATCTCAATCAACCAGAAGGACATTCCAGAAAAGAGTCGCCAGCTGCGCATCATGCCGCATATTTATTCCCGCGCTGCATCTGTGGTGGTTTGGCTCGGTCCTCAGTATATTACAACTGATACGGACGTCGAAGAGAATTTACAGAAAACGATACAAGACGTAGCAGGCGATGAGTATTGGAAGCGAGTGTGGATTCTTCAGGAGATTGGAAAAGCTCGCAAGATTCGGGTCTGTATTGGTAGCGGAGACGCCTTGGAATGGGATCGCTTTGTAAAGCACGTCGAAAAGCATTCAGACGGGGATGAAAGCGGCGTTGGACCACTTAGCTTACAGGCCATGCGACGAAACAAGTACAGCGGCAGCTGCTCCTTGAAGAAGCTATTAGAGAACCATGTTGACGCCCTGTGCAAGGATCCCAGGGACAAGATTTATGGGCTAGTCGGTCTTGCTGTTGATGGACGCGACTTTCCCATTGACTATAACAAGTCCCTCCGCGAAGTTTGGGCAGACACTGTCCATTTCATGAGCCGCAAGGAGCTTTTGCCGTCCAAAAACTCTGAAAAGGCTGCCTTTTGCAAGCTCCTCCGAGACTTACTGGGAGGGGACAAGATGGAAGCTGTAGGCGGAGTCGTCCAATTCCATCATAAACCGGGCAATCAGTCCCTATATGATCATATGAGAACGGAAGGGCGAGATGAGTGGGCATCATCGTCTGTCGAGCTAGTGACCACATGTCTTGGTAGAATCATCGCCATGGGGCCTTCAATTTCGGAAATGCGCGGATCATTAGACCTCACGGATAAATGGGAGGCAGAGTTGCAGCGAGTATACCAAAACGAATATGAGGACTTTCTGGACGCTGCGCACCAGGAGCACGACGTTCTGATGCAGCACCTTCTTGACGATGAGGATGGAAAGCTCCCGAAGTTAACGCAGACCGAGAACTACCGAATAGACTTCATCACTACCGACAGCATGCATTCTCTGTATTCGTTTTCCAAGTACGACCCTGACGAGAGTGACGATGACGAGCGCATGTCGCCCGAGTTTGAAGGATCCTGGAACTACCACTCGACTGCCTCCGACGAGCCTCGCCTTGCTCTTGTCAAGGAATCTAGTCCGGAGGCGATACCGTATAAAATTGCGGTTGTTCCACCTACGGCACGACTAGCAGACTTTATATGTCGAGTGCAGGGCGTTCCTATGAAACGTATCGTTATTCGCCACGATCATGGTAGTTGGACTACACAGCATGTATGTGGGACGGCGGTCATGATTAAGGATTTGATGGGCCAAACGGCGGCCCCGGGTGTGAAAAAGGGTGAGATCAAGCGGATTGAGGGTATATATACGCAGGTGATTAGGGTGGAGGCAAGGACTTTGTATGCTATGCTTTTTGGGGATGATGATGGTATGGAGGAACTGAAGGATAAATTGGGTGCGTTGGCTGTTTAGCTGAGGTGCATGTAGATTCATTTAGGCGGCCAATGTCTAGTTGAAGTATTGACGTGGGCGTGAGATGGTAATATGTACACAGACTCGCTATCAGTTTCCCT
The DNA here is from genome assembly GCF_001653235.2 of Pochonia chlamydosporia 170. NCBI lineage: Eukaryota > Fungi > Ascomycota > Sordariomycetes > Hypocreales > Clavicipitaceae > Pochonia > Pochonia chlamydosporia. The sequence continues at coordinate 995,171 of NW_019154043.1, read as the reverse complement.
GTCTGAACAGAAGTCTGTGCAATTTTGGTGCATTCTTGCAAGCAGTGGTGTCATGTCTGAGTTTGGAGGAGTGCAAACATGGACAGATTCAGCTGCAATACGGTGGATTGTCTGAGAAGGTCTAAAGCAGTTGTTATGAGCTTTGCAACAAATCTTACCTGAGCCGTGTCTCATCCCGTTCAGGTTGACTACACTCCTTGTTGCTGAGTTGTGCGGCAGGTGTGAGCAATAACCGGCAGTGAACAAACAACAAACAAGACACTGGCCAAAGCGAGCCTTACAGGCTGATGGTGACTCTGCACACAGGCCAGTTTCTCCTCCACTCGTTACCTCTTTGACGAAACGGTTGTTTGGCGTGCAGAGATTACGAATTCGACGAATTCGACACTCTAGGCAAGCTAACCAAACAGAAGGTAGTTGGTTGCTCTACCTCAACAGTGGTAAGATTGACTGACATTAGAACTGGTCAATTTGTAATGCTGGAATATCTTAGCACCCAATAACCAATAGACAGTATGTTTTAAATGGACATCCCGGTGACCTGGTCAACGCAATTTGGATTATTCAATTTCCCTGACACTGAACCTCGTCTCTCCTACCATTGTTCATTGGTTTGGTCGGTCCTGTTTGTGCTTGCCACACTTGTACGGGGCGAGAGCGGTGGCAAATAAAAGTTCCTCTTGTTGGTACGGCAAAAATGATTATTTTTGGATACAATGTGTTCAGTAAGCCGACCCAATCGGTCCGGCGTGGCTGATTGCCCAAATGCGTATTCTGTGATGTGGTGTCTCCAGAGGAAGCACCAGAAGAACATTATTCGGAACGGGCTTCTGTAGAGAATTGCTGCAGATGGCAAAAAACTCTTATAAAGCTGCCAGAACATTGAGTTTACAGCTTGGAAGTGTCGACCCGTAAATCACACAACAGAAATCTGGAGTAATACTCGACCACAGTCCACATCCCTTTGGCAGTCACAACGGAAGAATACAAACGGATTTAGCGCTGCAACATACTCTGCAGACATCATGCAATTCATCTCAGTGATTCTCATCTCTTTGGCCGGTCTTTCTTCCGCCGCACCCGCTGAAGTGAACCGAAGGGGGTGCTATTTTCCAACTAAGTGCAAGTATCGGTGTATGGCTGAAGGCATCTACAACGATCTCAAACGCACCCGTAAACCGCTCAGCTGTCACATCGCGTCTGAATATGTTTGGCAGTTGCTCCTTTGCCGAAGTTGTATTATGAACGAGGGAGGGGATCTATGCTCGTACCCGGTGCGCTGCTGATCAAGTAGGTCTCCAGGTGTCCCCGAAAATACTTCGCCACGAATGGGCTTGCGGTGTTGTGTGAATTTTAGGGGCCATTTAAGCCGCATATTTTGATAAGTGCTTATGCTAATAGAGTATACGCAGGCTGATAGCGTGCCGGTTACGATCACTGAGCAGAGTGCGTCGAAATATGTCGATGTTGTCTGGGTAAACTTGGCTGTCTATCTCCAGGTATTCTGGTCTAGACGAACGAAACTTCATCAGTACGTCTGTTGATTGGTTTTTTAAGCACGACAGAAAGCTGTTGCTATGAACTAGGTAAATGTTGGCTATAGTTGCTACTCCCGAGGTGCCTTTGATTACAGTTACAATTTTGCAAACACCATTTCAGCTCAAGATTGTGGCTTCTATACTATGTAGCCTTAGCACAATTAGCTGGATGTGCATTTCTCCGTACTAGGATGAAGTTCTATATTATTTTGACGTGTATTAATTGCTGTGAAAACTCGCCGTTGACATGATAGTTAGCCCGTACACCCACTATGAATGAGTACTGATTTGCTTTGATACACTGAATCACAATCATACCGCGAAGGCGAGCCCATATACTCGTTTCTTCATCAATCCTCTCATGTGGTTGGTGTTGACTCCTAAAGTCTGACGAGTAACCACAACCACATGCACGCCCTGTGATTGTACACTTTGCCCACCGCGGATATTGTTTACGCTGTGAATTTTAAAGATGCGTGGCCACGATGCTCTTGAAGTAACATGTCTTAATGATACAAAAAATTACCAGATGCCGCCGATGAGCTTTATTCCGCCGGGTTCACAGCATTTTACATGCTCCCTGCGCATTGTCTATCCCAAATCACATCTTTTTCCTGCAAGTGGGAGTCGGCCATTCACAGTTCACTTAGTTCAACTTAAATATGAAAATGATACATCACAGAAATATTGTGCTATGACTAGTTTTAGGCTTACAGGAATCTCCCCAGCTCATGCCAATGAAAGAGAGTGAACTCATCTGGCAGCAATATGTACGTTGCACACTAGAGCCTTGTACGAGATGTACCGTTCGGGTGTTCTTGCCGTGGTAGATCGCATTTCAACTTGGTGAACTCTCAAGCTCGTTTTCAAGAACATTCGCCACCCTTCTCTGGCTGTCCTTTGTTACCAGTGACGCAGCTTCCAAACATAGCGCTTGGTCTGAGTCCTACGTCTTAACACACTCTGTTCACGCACAGTCTCTTCTGAATGGCTACTTGAAACGTGGGATGACAAAATCCAACAACCGTGGTGAATAACAGTTCATAAAACATGGTGGTATCCGCTAACTATGCACAGATCCATTGGGGTGCAAATTTAAGGATAGAACGTCTTGGGGTCGCTCTGCAATTTTCTCTCCTCTTTCCCTCTTACTTTCCCACAACTAGGTGCTCTGCCCGTATTCTATACGTCAAGTGCATATTCGTCGATACTACAAGGAGGCAACTGCCGTAACGAAACGGCGATCGAAAACGAAAACGAAAACATACCCGAGCAGCATCAAACCCTGACCCCTAGGATCTGGGGTTCCTCCGCGTCGCCGACAGAATGTCTGAAGAAACCGACCCTTCCACTTTAGCCCGCAAGTATCTTGAGTGTCTTCTCAGGAGTGGCAATGCTAATTTGGACGGCATTGAGAATATGTTGCGGAGACGCCTTAACGATTTTCACAGTGATCTCGAGCGGCGCATGTCTTACAGTCTAGACGAGTACCATACATCTGCAATGAAGTGGCATGAACACTTGACGAAGGTAGAATCACCAGACTCAGAGCTGGTCGAACTAGCTTCAAAGTTCTTGCATTCCTTGCAGTTCACTCACTGGGTGGAATACCTTCATGAACACAACGGTTGCTTGATAGCAATTTTTCGCGTCGAGCACGAATTGAAGAGTTGGGCAGCCAAGTTACCCGCAAAACAAAGGGAGTTGCTTCAATTGGAAGACTACTTTGAGGCTCCGTACGAAGAACTTTGTCAAAGGTTGAAGTCCCATAACGGCAGGGATACTTCATGGCGGGCACTCTGGCGCCTTGGCATGTTCCACGATGAGAGGGGAAATATCTCTAAGATGAAAGAGGTCTGGAGCCAGGTGCTTGACGCTCTGGGAGAACCTGAGACGGTGGACATACTACCTGCAAAATTGCGTCTAGCGGACGCTCACATGTTGCAGGGCGACGTACTTGAAGCGCACCACATGTACGTCGAAATTACGGCACAGCAATGGCGTTATCGTCCAGAGGAAGTTCCCTCGGCGCTGTTGAAGCAAGGGCGGGCAGAAATGCTTATGAACAAAATTCCTACAGCTCTGGAAACCTTTACGTCTGCCTGGACTGTTAATCAACAGCGTCTTCAACGGCTGCTGCGAATGCACCACGCCCAGGCTCTGCATGCTCATGCAAAGATCTTTGTCGACCCTAAAAAATGGGATGTGTCATCAGCGACACACGACATACATACATACACCCAGAAGATGAGGAACATTCTTGGTGGTGATGACTGCCATACACTCGCACTCTTGATTTCTGATGCGGATATTAGACGGCTACATGACAAGAAATTCTATTTCGTACCATCACTTTCCCACCGCTGGATGGAACGGACCGGTTACCCAATGTCCTGCCTCTGCATAGTTGATTTAGCTATAACAACAGCCATCGCATACCGGCATTCTGAGATGAGGGAAGAAGCCGAGAAGCTACTTGGGCAAATTGAGGAGTTCGGAATGCTTGACGAGAAGGATCGCCATGTGCGGTTATGCCAGGCCAAACACCTCAGATCTTATCTTTTGTGCGACGGAGGAGACATTGACGCAGCCATCGGCGTGTTACAGGACGTCTTGAATCAGGTGGGCCATGAGAAAAACAATCGGACACTGCTCTGGGTGCGTCTCGATCTGGCCAAGATGCTGAGGCACCGGCGTCGCAAGGGAGATGAAGCAGCGGCGGCATCTCTGTTCAGTGATATTGTCCAGAAACGGGCTGATGCCGAGCTCAGTGACGACATTGATCTTCTGGAGCAAGCAGAAAGGGCAATCCAAATGGTCCGCGACTCCCCCTATGATGAGGTCGGTAAGGCTGAGGAACTTTTGCGAGGCCAGGGGCTCTGCTGGGTCCGAGAGACCGATTTGTGGCATCCAATGGGTTATTGGTATATGCCAGCAACTGATACGGCCCGCATGGGATTTCCAGATTTGACAGATGTTAGTTCTCGTGCTACAGAGCAGGTATGATGGCATCATCATGTCGCTGGGGCACTGTTTTGAGCTGAAGATGGTGTACGTGCAGACGAATGCAGGAGGGGCGGGGATTCTGTAATGGATTTTTGTTATGTGACAGCATCATTAGGCAGTCGGTAATTCAATTATGAGAATGTATTTGTTTTATCGTTCACAGAATGACTCATAGGAACCAAAGCCGTGGAAAACCTACTATCGGCGGTCAAATGGTCGTAATCATCTACAGGTGTCGCTCGAGAGTTGCTACGTACGGTGTTTGCGACTAATATAACTAATTCTGCAACTAGAGCTTATGGGATAGCGATTTTTCCGGCCATAGGCCAGCAACCAAGTCATTACATCTGGGTCCAATGCCGGACTTCGGTGTCAGAAGCATGCTTCCACGACGTTGCAAAGTGCCTTTACTTGGACCTTATTGAGGCTTCGTACCAAAGTCTCCTTTTAGCAGCCACCTTGACTTGTCGTGCCGTCTATCTTCGCCAGCTTGACTAAGTGATATGTGCTTGAGAACATGTCCTAGATCGGACATGGTTCAAGAGCTGACTAGCTATATCAACCGGAATACAATAACACACCTTATTAGGCCCCAAGTAGATCCTCATGCCAGTAGACCGAAACATGAAAATAGGACACACGTGTCAACAGGTTCGGCCAATCAATGACTAAACTTGTTGCTTTCGTAGAGCCATCAACCGCATGTCGGGTTTGCCTACAAATGTATTCCCTATCAAACCCACAAACCCGAGCGGCAATGCCAATTAGACTCCGTATAAGTGGTCGAAATAGTAAATGCCTTTGTGTATATACACTCTTTGACCTAGTGACGCACTCGGAACGGGTGCGCCTCAGTATTAAATACAAACGCGTTCTTGCCTTGCCCATGGAACTGCACCTCCGACTCATGTGCAAAAATGAGATAAGAATACTTCAACGTCTCCGCCAAGAAAAAGCTCTGCTGGAAGTTATCGTGTCCCCCACCATCCTTCTTCATCACGTCACGGATTCCTGAGAATCCGTAGCCAGCCTTGCACATGTCGCGGATGGCTGTGAATGCGTCCCAAGCCATGTCCTGGTACTTCTTGTCCCCGGTTACGCGGTACGCATAGTACAGACTCTCAATGGTTTCCGGGCGGAGAATGTATCCGCCTGCGTAGGACCAGAATCCAGCCTTCTTGAAGAAATCGGCTTGATTCGCTGGTGGAGGGCTGCCACCGTCGGCAGAAACCCATTGGAACCCTTCTGGGCCAATCTTGGCGGGAGTTTGCTTGTAGGTTTCGTAGTATGAAGACGCGAGCTCAAGGCCAAATTTGGTGTACTCGGGTTTGTTGAGCAACACACCTGCAAGAATGAAGTTGCCGCCCGCGAAGGATGCCACTAAACACAATTAGCTTGATCGTCCCCTCAAAGTACTCATCTCGCAGTTGAATCCGTCCACTTACAATGTCCAGACCAGTGGTTAATCGTCTTGCCGCTATGCTCGGCCAAAAACGTCAAGTCGGGTCGGCTGGTAGGATGCGAAGCGAGATACTTCATTGTAGAATCGGCCGCCGTAACCCATCGGTCCTTGTAGTGAGAGAACTCATCGGGCGCATACAAGTACATCTTGATCAGATACTCGTAGAAACTGTCGATGCCGCCTCCCCAACCGCCATTCTGATCCTGGAATTTACCATCCTTGATTCCAACATTGTACCCGACTAGGCCGGGGTAGGCTTCAGGAACGCCAGTCGGATCTACAAGGTAGCTTTGAGCCTTTTGAGCCAGCTTCGCGTATGTCTTATTGCCTGTGAGATCACTCAAACGTGTCCACTCAAGAACTAAGGTGCCAAAGCCGGCTGGCCCGTTGGTAGTTGAACCACCAATACGGCGGGTCGGATTGAGAAAAACAGCATCGTCAGGAACTCCGCTGGGTGTATCAAAGGCAATACTGAGACTGTCGGCCAGTGTCGCAGCCTGCTTCAGAAGAGCGTCGACGTATTTGGAGTTTGCGCTGTCCACAAGGTCGACCCTTGGGCCTTTCAATAAGTCGTATCCTTGAGAGCTGTCAGCAAAAGTTTCGGAATTTTGTGAAAGGACGTAGAGAGGAAACATACCAGCTATTAATCCACCAAGGTATCGAATGTTGGTCTCAAATAGCGAGATTGACGAGTTTACCTCTTTGGTGGTGGTAAAGTCAATTGTAGCCGCATACTTGAGGATCTGATTGACGGTTTGTCTCTCCTCCATTATAATTGCAGTGCTCAATGCATCAATGGGGGTCACTCCCCAGGCGTTTCTATTCGGGATTGTCAGTAAAGTATCTCGACCACTGTTTCCCAAGCAATTCCCACCTATCGTCTGAGGTCCCTCCAGTGACTGGTAGCAAAGTATCGTGAGGAAATGCATGCTCATAGTATCCGTCCCATGCTGTCCGAAAGGCATTTTTGACCTCAGATGATTTTCGAGAATCGGCTTGAGGCGTTGTCCTCTTGAATATCGAGTTTGTTGGACTTCCAAAGACGGGACCGATAAGAAGAGCCGCTACGGCGTAGCCATATTTGAAAACCATCATGAACCAATTACTGGTGTCAATAGTGCCAATTGGTTCCCAAGTTTGTAAGGGAGGAGAAGGGCGACAAAATCCTTCAAGGAAACTCAGCACGAATCGCACCAGACAAGCTCGGCGAAGGAAAACATTCTCGGCCGCAGACACCTTTTATGATAAACCTCCCAACTCCATGGTGCCGCGTCGCGTGGCTTTCAACGCAATTTCCAAGGGTGTATTCTAAGACACTGCATGGTGTTACATACATTTAGTGTCGCGGTCAAGGCCACAAGACCATGTCGGATGCAACATACGGACAGAAATGCCCGATAGAACTCCCTTGTTTAAATATGTGCGCGGTCACTGAATTTGTCTATAAATCCGCGAGTTCATGCATCTTCGGAGACTGCAACATCACAAGGTCTACAAATGGTGGTTTAATACTACCTTGTGAACGGAGCGTGCCAACCTAGTTGGGGAAAGGGCGGGCCGCACAATGGCTCCAGCTACCGAAGCGGTCCGAAAAGACTGCTTCCCCCGAGAATAAAGCGTCCAGGGGTCTGAGAGCAAGATGAGGCGCGTGTGGCGGTTTAGTTTTACTTGTTCTGTCGATCGAAATTAGACCGAACTGCGAGGGAGTCAGCAGGGGGCGACGTCAACTCCAAGCGCCATCATGGGAACCAACAGATACCACATGACGAGGGAACCCCATAGTGAAAGGTTACAATGGAAATACCAAGAGATTTTGCCTTTGGGGAAGCATTGGGTTCGACTTACCGCCCTCCAAGTCTAATGTACGGCAGCTATGTGCAGCAACTTCATCCACTTTTGCGCCAACTCTAGGAATGAGGGCAAGAAGCCATCATTATTAGTGCGTGATTGACCAAGCCATATAGTAGACCGTCAACTCTCTGTGCCTAGCTTCGGCATTCGGCAGGGACAGGAACTCAATACTGGCAAGGGAGGCACGGAATGTCTTCAATGCAGAATTGCGGCCAGGATGTATCTCGCCTCATCGCATTTCACATTGCACAGGAACTTCTGTGTGTAGGCGTCGCAAGGCAAGTTCAGAGACCACTTGGCAGACTCTCAACGCTGTGAAGCGACGAGACAACCAGCAGGGCAAGCAAAGCCACCATCACGCAGAACAAACAGTGTTTCGTCGTCACTTTTGGGTCATGAGTGCGGGAGTATCAACTTGTTCAATTGCCAAGTTGACCGACCAGCAGAGTTCATAGGGAAATATAGTCGTCAGCCAAGACTACTTGATTCACCGGCTCGACCCTACATGGATGTCCTTCAAGGGTCACCGTTGCACAAAGTCAGATCATATCTTAGCTTGCAGCCTGTCGCCTTCGGGAATGACGGGAGACGACATCAAGAACCTCCCAGCAATTTAATTATTTTACTTCCTCTCGAATCTGGCTCCGTAAACGCCAAACAGGTGCACAAATTATTAAGTGAGGTTGGTGACCTCATCGTTTTCAAGCCTGAAATGAGAACCCGCACTTTTATTCGAGGCTAAAACTTACTCTTTCATTCACGACGGAACTTCAAAAGGCAAGCCAAGAACCAGGTCTAATGCAGGGAGGCTATCGGCATCCGACCAGCATCGAGATGTGAAGATACCCGTGCCACCCAGTTCTTACGCTACCAATTGACACCCTCCACAACTGTCTTTACATATGCTCCTGGTGCAAAGTAGCAGTCAAACCAGTTTAATTCGGGTGGTATGGCTCCCTTTTTGAGGAGAAGTCGGTAGTCGGGGGTGCGGAATGGTGCGCATCAATCCCGGCTTCGCGAAGCGATGATCCCCCACACTTGGGAGGTATTTGTGTTCAATAGCCATGGCTGCAACGGTTACAGTGCCTCCAAAATGCGAGGCACCATTTCAGAGATCACTGGTCCGTTACCAGTTGCTTTGGAACCATTTCCGTTGTGATGGGCACCCAATTGCTTGTAAATCTTTCTCTTTTGGGCAGTACCAAGCGCTGGGAAGGCACCACGGTTGAGTTATCCGACGCAGGTCTACAGTCATTTGAGATTTAGAGACTAAGCAATGCCAAACGCCATCAAACCCGTGACAAACTCTGCGAGTCTCAGAGTTGTGGGGGTTCGCAAGCGTCATACCAATTGAACTGCCGTGACCCGATCCATGCCGCGACGCTGGAGCCCGAGTTGAGGAATGTTATATGGCCAACTAGACGGCACATTGTCTCTGTCTGAAGCTTTCGATGACGACAATGGTTTAAACTTCATCAAACGCCTCCGCGTTATCGCCAACGCGACACGAGCAGCAGAGGCTAAGAAACCTGTTGAGAATATTAAGTTCTCTGTGATGGAATCGTCTTTCAAAGTCGGCGATTCGCGATACAAGTCACAGCACTAAAGCCTAGTCCCTTTGGCAGAGGTAAGGGTATCGATATCTGCTTGACGATGTAGTTGTATGCCAAGGCATATCACATTGCCAACAGCTCCCTGCACCCCGACGATCCGATCTCGATGCTGTCAAAATTGTCGATCTTCTTCTCCATCAAACCTCCAAATGCAAGACAGTCTGTCGAATGTAGCAAACTTGTCTTGTGGGGTAGTCCAAGGAAGTCATCTTAACAGCCCTGTCGTTGCCATTCTCCCAACTTCACTTACACACTTTGCCTTATGCAAACCCAGGGAGCAACTCATCTATAAGAAGGTCGGCCCGTCGCTCCATTTCTACGGTTGTAGATCTTGTATCCATAAGCTCAGACTGCAAATTTACTAAAACGATAATCACTCTTTACGCTTCTCAGACAGATACTGTTCATTTTAATAGCATACCCACATTTCTCGTCAATTATACCCAACTACCGCCAATATGCAGCCTTTCGTCCTCGCAGCTCTCCTTGGCTCTGTCCTCGCACAGCAACCTACCGGAGGCCAACCCGGCGAGGATCCCCAGATGTGCGCCCAACGGTGCTGGACTGCCATGAACAACTGCCGTGGCCAACCTGGAGCCAACCAATCTACTTGCCAATCCGACTATGCCAACTGCCTCGGATATAACCCAGGACCAAATGCCCAGGCTTCAGCTTGCATCAACCAAGGTGGCCAAACCCCTACTACCACTCAGGGAGGTATGCCTACTGGTATGCCTGATGATTGTGCCAAGAGATGCACCGACACATACAACAGTTGCCGCAGCCAGCCTGGTGCTAATCAGTCTACTTGCCGCTCTGATTTCGCTAACTGCTTGGGTTACAACCCTGACAATGACAACCCCATGTGGTGCAAGAAAGATGGCATGCCCTCTGGCACCATGTCCAACTGGCCCACGACAACATGGCCTGTTCAGATGGACGACTGTGCTAAGAAATGCACTGATGCCTACAATACCTGCCGCAGCCAACCTGGTGCTAACCAGTCTACTTGTGCTTCAGACTATGGTAACTGCCTGGGCTTCTCTCCCTTCGGACCAAGTGGTATGATGACTCCTACTGCATGCTCTGCTACTGGTGTTACTCCCACTGGTACTGCTCCGTTGACCGCTGGTGGCGCTCAGCTGTCTCCTGCGTATGCTGCTCTCTACGCTCTTGGGGTGTTGGCTTTGCTATAAACTTTTTTCTTGGGATAAAACAAGGGCTATGAATTGGATTGCTTCAACATGTAAGATGGATTTGTTTGAAGGGTACGGGCAGGACTAGTATGACTTATCACATGGACTTTTACTTATAGTACGCCTAATAATGAATACACATTTCAAAAGAACCGAATTGCTAGTAGTTTTCGTGTCTTATTGCCTGTTTTAGATCTGTGTTCTGTGTTAGCGTGTCCAGCATGTATCACGCCGGTTGCCTCGTGAATCCCTAACACCCAGCTTAACCTTACTGCAAAGCTCGTACTCACTGTGTCCACTGACTTAAGTGTGGCGGACGGGACTTTGCGCCGGGTGAACAAGCCGAACCTAATTTAGCACTAATTGAATCATGCAGCACTCGACGGTGCGTGGGGATTTGCTGGAGAATAAGCAGATGGAGACATAAGCCGGGCCAGACAGACGTGATCTACGTCATTGCTCGCAGTCGTATTCCGAATTGAGAACCGAGCCTTCTTTCTTAGTTTGATGGATGACTTGGTCTCGAGTGACTCGGGGTAACCAATGGCCACTGTCTGTTCAAAGACCACCCGTCGCATGGAGTTTACCAGGCCGTGGCAGTGTCAACGTCGTCGCTCAAAAGGCACAACAGCACATTCTGTCACATTCATTGTGACAGGTGGACTTTCATCGCCCAAAAAACAGACGCTATAGGGCTGCTGGTAAGATTCTCTCGGCCGATATCGAGACATGCACCGCTGCTGGCATGGGTCCGAAACCCACAACCCGCGTCTCTAGTTTCTTCGTGTTTTCCAAATGAGCCTACAGATGACATCACTGTGCTTTCTTTTTCCATTTGTCGGGTATTAGGTCGAGAGTGTGATTTAGGAAGACGTTTGGGCCCATGTCAACGAACAGTCTCCAGACTCAAACGCTGGTCGCTTCACATGCCCTAATATCTTAATATGTTCATAACATGACCTTTACTCTTCTTATCAAACCGAAGAGTTAATTGCCACTTTAAACGCGTTGTATATTTCTTCTTCAAGCGGAGGGCTCGTTGATGTCTGCCCAACATGGCATCCTCCCAGTAAAACACCGAATACGCAATTGTATGATGCAATTGACAGCTTCGAAATAATTTTCCATATCATCCTGAATTCTCATACCGAGTCCCACGCAGTAGCAGCCGAGCTGAAGTATATGCCCCGAATAGGTATACCGGGAACATGGCAGAAGCGAGAGGCGAAATGCCAAGCCGAAACTAAACAGACTGTGCCGAACATGACTTCACAACCACACGCTAGATGCAAGTAATCAGAAACATGAACGTTACAGCTACTGGCACAAACCTCACCCGTCACGTATTACGAGTCTTGGCTGTGCTTTTTTGGAACCCAAGACGCCGTCGGTAAGCAAATGGATTAGCACAGTAACCAATTAAGAAGTGGTATTAGCTCCAGTAACGACACGGAGCCGAGCTTAGTGAAGGCAAAATGTATCCGAAAAGGGTTACTTCTTTCACTGTGTTTGCCCCCATGGGAAGCCAGTCCATTCATAGTGGCATGGAGACAGAAATACGAACGCTAGAATCCACCTCTAGTGCCGTGCCGGGACTCAAATCCAGACAAGGTGCATCTTCTGACGTCGATTAGCAGAGTCTAGCCCGATATGCCGGAATCCCAGGGGCCGGATTTGCGCTGGGGTTAACCGTTTTTCACCCTGATGTCATGCTGCCTATTTCGAGTTCTGTTGGCGCATCTGCAAACTAATGGACGAAGAAAGGCTTTACATGCTTGGGGGAACTCCAGAGTAGAAATTTAACTATAAGAAGGATCATTGAGTCTCTTCTTAAAGTTGTAATTTCATCTCAGCCCAATTCATTGCTTCATTCGTTCATATAGTAACCTCAACGCCGCTTCCGCTTTGCTCCCACACAACACCAATCGTTTACACATCGACAATAACTCTTGAACTTCACACTATCCTCCAAGCGTCAAACACTTCACAAACAATAAGCAACATGCCCCCCATAGCCATCGCCGCTCTCTTGGGCACGGCCATTGCTGCCAACACTCCTGAGCAGTGTGCCGAGAAATGCAACGCTCAGTGGTATAAGTGCAAAACCGCTCCGAATGCCAACCAGTCTTTCTGTGGCTCTCAGTATGCCGGCTGCTTGGGATACAACCCTTTCAAGAATGGATATGAGGTGCCTACGGCGTGCTCGACCAAGATCGCTGAGCGTGCTGCTCCTGCTCCTACCCAGGATGCTTGTGCTAAGAAATGCACTTCGGAATACGATGCTTGCCGCACAAAACCTGGTGCAAACATGTCTTTGTGCGCTACCAACTACTCCGAGTGCCTTGGTTTCATCCCATTTCCCAACGGCAGCGGCGAGCCATATGTTACTCCTACAGCTTGCTCCAAGAGCGCCCCTTCTACCACCAAGGCCCCCTCTCAGTGTGCTGAGAAGTGCTTGAACGAGTTTTATGCTTGTAAAACAAAGCCCAATTCGAACCAGTCATACTGCGCATCCATGATCGCCGAGTGCCTTGGATATAACCCTTTCAAGAACGGTGGTCTCGAAACTCCTACAACCTGCGCCGGCGATTCCAAGGCGACTTCCACGTCGACCGCCCAGGACGAGTGTGCCGAGAAGTGTGTCAGCCAATTTTACACCTGCAAGACCAAACCCAACGCCAACCAGTCGTTCTGTGCTGTTCAGATTATCGAGTGTGTGGGATACAACTCTTTCGACGATGGACGCTTTGAGGTTCCTACCACATGCAAGAAAATCGCGGCTCGTGCTACACCTACCGCCGATGCTTGTGCCCAGAAGTGTCTTGATGAGTGGTACGCCTGCAAGAACGGTCCTGATCCCAGTCAGTCTTACTGTGGTGCCACCCTGGCAAAGTGTGTCGGGTATAATCCTTTCGAGAATGGCTCTGGACTCCCCACGACTTGCAAAAACAGTGATTCCACTGCCACTGGCACAGCAGCTCAGACGAACATGGCCTCTAGCACTTCTACCGTCGATGCCTGTGCCAAGAAGTGTACTGATGAATGGAACGCCTGCCGATCCAAGCCTGGTGCGAACCAGTCTCTCTGCGCTTCAGACTTTGGCAACTGTCTCGGATATGCCCCCTTCTCCGACCCAGCTCACTATACGGCTCCCACGGCCTGTTCGAAGGACGGCGTTGTGACCAAGGCCACCATGGCTGCTACCACCGATTGCCCTTCCGAAACTTCTGCCGCTCCTCAGACCACCCAGGATGCTTGTGCCAAGAAGTGCACCGACGAGTGGAACGCATGCCGATCTAAGCCTGGTGCCAATCAGTCTCTTTGCGCCTCTGACTTTGGAAACTGCCTTGGCTATGCTCCTTTCCTGGAGCCGGGCAAGTTTACCCCTCCCACTGCCTGCTCCAAGACTGGTGCTGGCACGACTTGGATGCCTACTTCTACCATGACCAGTCCTCCTGTTGTCACCGCCGCGGCTGGCCATCTTGAACCTGCGATTGTTTTGGCCGCACTTGGAGCTGCTGCTTTGCTGTAAATGGAGAGCGTTCGTTAGACAATTGTTGTTAGTGGTTGGAGATGTAAATGCTGGAGTATGTAGTAAACGAGTCGATTTGACGATGTCCGTTGTGAATTAATTAGTACTGCAAGAGATATATTAATACGAACTCAACTTTAGTTCTTTGGCCATAATTGCAGATATGTCATGTTGCATGTGACACTCTTGAAGTCTAGTGGGCCAAAGCTCGGCTGTTGTGGTCTGTTGTGGTGCAAAAAGGCATGTAAGAATTTGTAGTCAAATTTGTAGAAAGGTTGCCAATCGCGGCATGAAATACCGAATTGGAGTCAAGAGGTGTTATGCATTTGCCAGATCGAACTGTATGTATTGCAGGGTAGCGGATGATGGCTATTTGAAACCCAAGTTGAGGCCATCAGTCGTCGAAAAGTAGTGGATCTCGGCTTCAGATGCCAATAGCTGCAAGTGATTGGTGCTTGACAATTGCTCCTGCCGAAATCCAAGCGAGACCCGACAATCGCACTTTCCTTGGATGTCTGGAGACCCCGCAATTCCCCCATGCCGCTTCAATGCGAGTGGTTCTTCCATGTTCTCACTGCCTGATTGAACCATCACTTCACATCAATTTATTGCCAACTCAGCAAGATCCGGCGCATTCCTGATGATCAGCGTATTTCGAGGATTAACATAGCCTTCGACAAATCCGACGCTTGCTCTGCACGACTCCAATCATGCAGAGTAATGCTGTCGCGCGGCGCACTCAATTTTCCAGCTGTGATGAGTGTCGTCGCTCCAGAGTGGGTTGCGATGCACTGAGCCGAAGCAATGAAACAGGCGATTCCTCCGCTTCCTGCACCAGGTGTTTGAACCGAAATCAGCAGTGCACGTTTAAAGTATGCCGCATTGACCTCAAGATTTGCCCATCAGCGACCAAAACCGGCTAACTTGGCGCAGTGGATGAAGGAGAAAGGAGCCGAACCAAAGCGCGCACCATTGGGGAGACGCAAGCTTCGTCGGCAATCTGAAGCGTCCACTGGAGGGGGTCCGAATATCCTCAACGACAGATTAGATGATCGACTACCTTCGTCTCCTCGTGATGCCTGGGACCCGGTCAAACCTAGACAACTTACTGCTCCTTCTCCTGCAACTACGGATTCAACGTCCTCTGCTTCGGACCTGCTGAGCCACACTGAGAGCAGTTGGCTGCAGGTTATTTACCGAGACGGATTTGACGCTGTGTTTGGCTCTTGGATGGGGAGAGATGGCTGTCCTTTTCTGTACGATGCTGCTGCCAACCTAGCAAAGTAAATTCGACGACTTGCTAACATAGATTGTAGCTTCGCTGAGCACAGCCTGGCAGGGAAGCATGTGAATATTGCAGACGTCTGTGGTCGGCTCGATCAATGGGTAGCCGAGAACTCGGACGATGAAAAGAACAATCCAATCCGCGCTCCTGTTCGCGAACCGAGAGTCAATGATAGGCTGATTGATCAGTCAATGCGCAGCACGATTGCTGCATTCTCAGCCCGTTGGCTGTACATCACTGGTAAAGGCTCGCAGCCTGAACCGCTGCACTACCAAAACATTGTCCTTGCACTTTGGCGGACCGCCCGCCGTGATATGCTTCGAGTCATTAACCGGCCGTCATATAGGTCCATGCTTTCTTTGTTTTTGTTTGCATTAACCCCGATACCCAGCGGCATATCAGAGGAGGAGGAAATTGACGGCATCTCGGGACAAGCGTGCGTCCATGCGGCCTTGCAACAGATACAAACACTACGAGCAAGACAGCGAAATTTGCAGTTCAGTGGATCAAAGGTGTCACCATCTACAGTCAAGTCAAAGTCAATAGTGGCAAGTCCCGAATCTATTGGCAGCTCAGACTTTATTGCCGCAGAAAGCATCGCATACTGGGCTGCATTAACTTTTGATACCTCGGCGTCGTTGACGTTGAATTGTCGCTCATTACTGTCTTCTGGCCTTTTCGGATTCGAAGCTGAACTCCCTTGGAGGTTGATACGGACTGGCGCTAAAATGTTTTACGAGATGACCAAAACTTGGAGAGCTGACGGGGTCATTGACATGACAGACGAGCGAGCGAACCAGATTATTGCGAGCGGAACTGCGTGGAAACTCCTTGCTTGGAAGCTGACGTCGGTGTTTAAGGAGGCCCTTCGTGACGGACATAATGAATCGGAAGTCAGCAGGGCGTTCGGTTTTGTCACAGACGCAATTCAACAATTTAACGACGTCTACCGGCGGCCGTTGGAGGCGTGTCAGAGGCGAATGCATTTTCTTGGACAGCAAACAAAACTTCGGTGGTGTGCGTTACATTTTCTGCACAGTGCAACAAATGTCGAACGATTTACTAACATAGGGCACAGATTCTTTGATGCTGCATTACCATCTCAGCATATTGATGTTGATTGACATTATTGAAGCCACGGAACGATACGACTTGCTGGCTGGCTTAACGGAGACTAATTCTGACGCGGAAAATGCCGTCGTTAATGCACTGGTCTTTGGGCTTCAAAATTCCTTCACCATGGCTATCCCTTCCGTGTCAAGCCCACGCGACGCCGAGGAAACATTTGAGGCATCCTTCACCGTACCCATCATATCTATCGACCCATATCCACATCATGTCGTTGCTAGTGTCCAGCTTATTCGCAAAGCTATTGACAGGGACCTGAAACAAGGAAAAATTTCTGAAGAATCGCATGCAAATCTTCACGCTACCTTGGAGGCGGCGTTGAGTCACCTCCCCCAATGTTCCAAGTCTGTGCAAGCAGCTCGGAACCGGTTTTCTGAAAAGGGGTCGCCGGATGCGATATTCTCCCGCCAAGATCCGTATGTAGTCCTGCATGCGCAGTATGCGGAATGACTTGTACTGAGAGTTAATGTAACAGATGATACTTTTGACATTTCAGCTCCACTGGCATATTGCGAGTCGAGGCTCGCTTGCAGCCCCTAGCTGGCAACTTGGCGCCCGCGGCTCCTCCCCCTTCATCTTTAATAGGTACCTCGATTAGGACTAGGGACCCCATCTGACATTTGAGCATCGTAGCCTTCGGGAGCGAAAGCGGCAACGATGAAGGGTGCTGGCTCCGTGACCCAGGCAGCCAGACCCAAGCGAATGACATTGCGAGGACACGCACCGCCGACAAGACACCGCAGCCGTTACACGTGGCGTCCCTGCCATGTAAGGCAATAGATCCGTCTAGTTTTACATTTGGAAATTTCCATTCCCCAAGAATAGGTCAATGGGTCATGCAGGTTGGGTCAACAATCCCATCAATGCATACGGATCCGAGGTGTCGTTTGAAGATCAACATCAGCAGCCCCACATCGGATCCGACGAATTCTCAGCGACACGGCTAGTAAAACTCCGATTAATGATGCTTTCTCATGAGAAATAACAAACTTCATTATCGACGTTGTTCAGCAATTTGTTTTCTTCGGTATTATAGCGACAGGCAGGCCAATATGTTTGCTACAATGACACGACTGGCAAGGTCATCAGTGACAGTTGTTGGAGCAGGCTCTCAGGGCAGACGTCTGGCGTACATGGTATGTAATCTATGTTCTTATTGAAAGACTATTTGCTAACAAACCGTTTTCAGTGGTCAGGAAGAGGCAATGATGTTCACTTGATTGATGGACAAACAAGTCAGCTACATGCCAGCATTGAGAACGTTAATCAGCTGCGGTCTCAATTAAATCCTCATGGGAATTTTGGCCAAGTGCATGGACATTTACCAGATTTCATGAAAACAGCCTTGGGTGAATCTTGGCTCGTGGTGGAGGTAGGTTGTGTAACGGAAAGATGAAGGGAGTTGGTTGCTGATACGATTGCAGTGCATTCCCGAGCGACTGGCTCTCAAGCAGGAAATTATCGCTCAACTGGACGAGTTGGCGCCTGAAGACACGATAATTGCCTCCAATTCCAGCAGCTATTCATGCTCTGAAATTGTTGCCGGATTGAATTTGAAGCATGCAAAGAGAGTTCTGAGTGCACACACTTGTACGTCCCTGATGCGCTCTGCACAAACATACACTAATCTTTTCCTTCTGCAGATTGGCCACCAGAGACCACAGGTAACAACGGAATCAGTTTTAAGCACTTATAGTGTACATCTTCTAACAGCCATCAGCCATTGAACTTATGGGACACAAGACGACGGATCCATCCCTCATTCAGCTCATGATGCGACAGTGCGCGGCACATGGTTTTTCTCCGTTCCATGTAAGGAGCTCATCGATTGGATACATCTACAACAGGTATGTGAATTAGTGACTGAGAATGACTATGACCACGGAAGCTAAAGACTGTCAGAATTTGGGCTGCCATCAAGCGAGAAGCCTTGTTAGCAGCAGCTGAAGGCGCTGGCACACCAAAGGAAATTGACGCCATCTTTCGAGACGTGTTGAAGACAGCCAAAGGTCCGTTTGAGCTGATGGATATTGTCGGCCTCGACGTAGTGTTTGACATTGAACAACATTATGCAACAGCGAGAAGCGATATACCGGAAGAGCCAAGAAAGTACCTGGGTAAGTATTTAGAGAATGGGCACCTTGGCATCAAAAGCGGACAAGGATTCTATACGTATGACAGATCTGAGGCGCTACAACCAACACCCGCCAAAGAAGCTGCCTCTGCGGTAGCCACTTAGCATAGACAACTAGAAAGCCTTGCTTGGTATACGAGCAATAAACACCGATATCACTCTAATATTTCCATGGGATACTCATCTACACGTCAAAGCGTACAAGCCAGCCTCAATAGCGGCGTCGACATGGCTTCTTTCAAGTTGCTGCTTGGTCAACGCAAGCGAGCTTTGGATACAACGCCAGGCTAAGACAAATCGACTTCGTTCATATTCCAAGGTATCAAGTTATCCACTTCGGATCCGGTTCACTCAATAGTCAAAACGCTTGACGTTATGCATGTGTGATCTGCCCCAGTCTCCCGGCTGAAGCCAGAAATCGAACGAATCATGGAGCGGAAGAAGGCGTTAGAGATGAGGGATGGCGCTCCAACCCCGCGTTTTCGAAGGCCAGAAAAGCTGGGGAAGTCGAGAAACACTAGGCAAATGGCAAATCGAAGGGGAAATGAAGCGGGCGGTTGTCCGCGCCCCAGGTCCACTTGGCTCTGGATTTGGGGTAATTCAATGGTCAGCTTCACCATGATTACGCCAACTGGGTTGGGGGAAGTGGAGAGGAGACTGTGGGCTGAAGAAAACAGGCTTCCATTTGGAAGAGAGCCGTTGCCATCGACGTCAACCACTGTGCCTGTCGCGGATCCTAATTGGAGCGGTGAAATGGCTGAAGACTCTGGGAATCATGAATGTTCGCCAAGGGGATCCTCTTTGCGGCACGATACGTTGTGGCTTGTCGACGCGGACCTCACTTACGGGTTCCCCATGAACTGGATGAGGCCACAAATCTCCCCAAAAGTAAGGATGACAAGGGTTACTAGCATCCATCCCCTCTCCAAGACCCTTTTCCAGACCATCTCCTCGCAATACCGGTAGTCCGTCCTCTTTTGAGAATCCCTGACAAGAGAGAGTTTGCAGTTGTATTCCTTTCTTCGCGTGGAGTGTCTCGGTTCCGATGGGTCAGGCCAGCCAACGAGATCGACGACAAGCTGATTCAGGGTTGCAGTGAGCTCCATTCCTCTGCAACACGAACATATATGAGCTGGAGATCCGCCAGTTTCTAGCTCCCTTTTAGCCTGTGTTTATCAACGGTGCGGATTGAGTTGAGAGACCTTTCTAACCTGCAATTCTTCACGGTCATCTTTGCACCGATTCATCGTCTGTCTCATACTTCAGACTTGGTTGTTGGTTCATTGCTGTTGCGCCATTATGGTTTCTCATTCGGCTGATTCGACCGAAAAGGTCGTGGTGCCGCCAAACCATGACGAATATGTCAGCAATGGCGTGAAGATTGATGATAAGGCGCCCAGCGACACTGATGATATGGGTGTTGCGACAATCACCACGCCGCCTAATTTTGATCACATTGATGAAAAGAAGGTTCTTTGGAAGGTATTGTGTTTTCCGGCCTCATCTTGCTGAAATGGATGACTGACAGGAAACAGATGGATATCCGACTAATCCCCATGCTCGCACTTCTGTATCTGCTCTCGTTTCTTGATCGTGAGTATTGCCTAGCCCACAGCTTCGCAATGTCTTCGTCACTAACATTGACTGCAGGTGGAAATATTGGCAACGCCGAAGTCGAAGGGCTCAGTGCCGATCTCGGCATCTTACCTGACCAATACAACTGGTGTCTCACAGTCTTCTTCTTCACATATGCCGCGTTCGAAGTCCCGTCCAACTTGCTGCTCAAGAAACTCCGCCCCAGTCGCTGGTTGCCCACCATCATGGTAGCATGGGGTCTCGTCATGACACTCATGGGTCTTGTCAAGAATTACCACGGTCTGTTGATTGCGCGTATATTTTTGGGCGTGACTGAGGCTGGTCTGTTCCCTGGTGTAGCTGTAAGTTCTTTGTCGTCCCAGCACTCGGGGAAACCTCTTGAAGCTAACATGACTAGTACTACCTCACTATGTGGTATTGTCGACACGAAATCCAGTTTCGCCAGGCTCTCTTCTTCAGCGCTGCCTCCATAGCTGGCGCCTTTAGCGGTTTGCTTGCTTTCGCAATTAGCAAGATGGATGGTACGGCTGGACTCGAGGGCTGGCGATGGATCTTCATACTCGAGGGTATCGCAACTGTTGTTGTGGCATTTGCCGCCTTCTTCTTGATTCACGACTTCCCCGACACGGCCTCCTTCTTGACGGAAGAAGAGAAGGCGTTCGTTATCCATCGCCTCAAGTATCAGGGTCAGGCAAAGATGACCGTAGGCGACGCCGAGACCCAAGCACGCGCGCAGGTCGAGCAGGCTGAAGAATTCGAATGGAAGTATGTCTGGCAGGCGTTTAAGGACTGGCAGATTTGGGTGAACATCTTTGTGTACTGGGGTGTAAGTGTTGCGTCATGTCCGGTTGGGCCTTGGGGATACTAACATGTGTCAGATTGTCTGTCCGCTTTACGGCATCAGCTTGTTCCTGCCGACGATTATCAAGAGCTTAAACTATTCCAAGACGGAAGCACAGCTGATGACGGTGCCGATTTATATCACGGCTGCCATCTTGGCCGTAATCGTGGCCTTTTGCTCGGATAGGGTTGGCAAGAGAAGTCCATTTGTGATTGCACCCATGTGCATGATGTTGGTGGGATTTACAATGTTCGTCTATCTTCATTTTTGAAGACTTTGGGACCGTGTGGAAATTATTTGCTAACTCTGTGCAGGTGCATTGCGTCTGGCAACCCAAAGGTCGTGTATGGCGGCGTATTCATCGCGGCTTGCGCCATCTATCCTGCATTCCCTGGTGTTATCGCTTGGCTATCAAACAATTTGTCGGGCAGTTACAAGCGGAGTGCTGGCATGGCGCTGCAGATTGGTATCGGCAATCTTGGTGGTGTAAGTACTAACAAAACTGGCCGAGAAATAATTGGATTTGTACTTGTAGACTAACGTGTTAACCAGGCTATGGCATCCAACTTTTATCGCAAAAAGGACAAGCCTCGCTACTTCCTTGGCCACGGCCTCGAAATCGGCTTTATCGTGCTGGGTATAATTGCGGCATTCATTCTCATCCTGGGTTATAGGAGATTGAACCGCAAGAGGGAGCGGCAGCTCGCCGCCGGTGAGGCCGATAAGTATACTGCAGCAGAGTTGTCTGCTTTGGGAGACAAGGCAATGACATTTAGGTACATGTATTAGTTACGAAGATGTATGTAGATAGTCCAAAATGCAAATGAACAAGTGGATATTGATGAAGTAATCTCACATCTCGTCTTGACCCAGTGTAAGTCGGATGTGTCGCCACTTGGATCCCGATCCCAGCATTCAGCTCAGGCGGCGACTTTCTCACAGAATAAACAAGCTGAAGTTAAACAATTGAGCTTATTAACTTGGAGAAAATCTCAATGATCGCTCGACTCAAATCCTTCAACCAACATCTTTTACCTGTCACAACCAATAACGTGTTATGGTCTTGACTTTACAACTCCACAGTCGCTCAGCGGCGTGTCAATCCCTCCCACTTCCACAACCAGTGCTGACGGACCTGCGAACCTTAGAAACAAAGGTGTTCTAGCGCATTCTTATTTCAGAAGGGATGTGTTGCCACTGCGAACTACATAGTCAAGGCAGCTGTTTGTCGCAAGTCCCATTGGATGGATCGCGGGCTTTGGGGGCCTTGGATCTGCAAGTTGTTGGTTGATGCATTCCTTCGTGAGATTCAGCAGCGAAAATGACGTAGCGGTTATTTTTGTGCTATTTCCGTCTGTTCTGTGATAATTCTACGAATATTTAAATCACCGAATTTCCAGACAAAGACAAATCTCAGACAAGCCAGACAACAAACGTTACATTTTCACAAACCTCACAATGCACTTCTCTACTTCTCTCATCGCTCTTGGCCTTGCCATCAGCCCTGCCCTCGCAGACTTCCACATCTTCTGTGGTAATGCGAACTCCGGCCTGGGCGGCGGCCAGACCAACCAAGAATGCGTCTTCTTCAACAACCCACCTAATTGTGATGATGCGCTACACAAAGCCGTCCCCTTGACATTTGGCTTTGACAACGACGCCTCACACGGAGGTATGGCCTGTGATGGGTGTGGCGCCACGGCCGTGAAGGACTGGGACGTCAAGAGGCTGGAGGTGAATGATGATAAGAAGCATACATTTAATGATGCCGGCAAGGACAACCACTTTAGTAAGTCGCTTGAAACTCAAATGCAGAATGAAAGCTAACTTTGTGGAAGCGTTGTACAAGGGCGATGATGGAGGGTACAACATGATTGATACGGAGAATAATTCTATTGGAACGTGCCATCGACCTGAGAAGCCGCAGGATGTGGATTGCTCTATGGGCACGGCGGCCGTGTTTTACCAGGAGTTTGCTATTTGTAAGTTTGCTGCGCGTGTGGTTGGGTTGTGGATGTGTGCTAACTTTTTGTAGGTGAAACGAAGGCGACTATTAAGGATTCCAATTAGGTGGTGGGTTTGGTGATAGATTGTATTTTTATACGAGGATTAGACATTGATAGAGAATGCGTACATGGAATTATTGCTTAAAAGATGAATACTGAATCACATGTAGGGTCAACTGGTGTATTGACGATGTCTAACCCACACTGGCTTTTAGTGGTGCAACAATATAAGTGAAGCTCTGTGGCATTTTGGCTTTGATGTTTCCTGAGGTCATTTGGGCATGTTCGGTGTGTCAGATCTAGTCGGCAGTAACATTGGTCTCACATTTTCACATACGGACGAACTTGCGGAGTGATACGGGATTTCCCAACGACTTGGCAGCCTTTTAGACTCCGATATGTCCTGTTTGGGCTGAGATATTATAAATGCTTAACTGTATTTCGTCTCCTTTGACTCAAGGAATAGGCTGTGCGTCTCTGTGTGTACTCGGCGCCGGCGTTCTATGTTGCCAGGGTGCGTATTCACCGATTGAGGCTGGCACTACAATCTGTGACTTTGGCTGTTACGACACTCTAGGCACAGAAAACAATATGCCACGAAGCTATCAATAGTCAGCTGTGGCGTGGTGGAACTTGTTATGTTGCTCTGACGGGGGCCTGGTATTATCCCAGGGTTGCTACTGCATGGGGAAATTCACGGCAATTGAACGATTGAATTGAATGATTTCTCCTTGATTGACCGACTAAGGAGAGGAAGAAAATCGTGGCTCTTTTTGAAGTGCTATTTGGTGTGTCTTGCATGATTTATTGGAGAAGTCGGCAAAGGAAAGCAAGACAGGAATGTCACTGCCAAGGAGGTCTAGAACGGCTCAAGTGCTCTCTTTGACAATTTTATGCTCACAGCGGCTGTGCTCACCGTGTTTATGCCTATCCCAAAATCGAATGCTCGTGGCTTCGCCCAAGGTAAATAAGACCAGACAGTCATTTCTACAATGTAAACCATCAGCGTCCCCCATATTTAGCCAGCACCCGTTGCCGTCCCAGATCGAGAATCCGGAGGTGGGACATGGAAAGATCCAAGAATGAAGCGAGTCAGATTGGTGGCTTGATTCATCAACTGTGCAACAGGGCTGGGAATCCCGTGGCGATCAGGAGGCACCGTCTTGACCGTCTACCCCAAAGTGTTCAAAGCCGTTGGTTGATTCCAGGCTATCCTACGCCATGAGTAAGACTCGGCAGAGCAGATGAGGTAAGAAATTCTGCAGATCATCACACGGCCCAGTTATGTGTGCGGTCTCCCCACCTCTGTTGCGACTTTGTAGCTGGCACATCCTCGCTTCGTGAGATGGCTTGCCTGGATAGGGATCCTTCCTTTCCACCGTTTGCGAAAGACGTTCAGGTTTCCAACAGGTGGTGTTTGGACTTGATTCCCAGAACATGATCACTTGCGCTGGTTGGTGCACAAGCAAACTGTCTGCCGTGGCCTCATTAGATCCACTGTATAAAGCTATTTATTTCTTCGTCTATTAATCGAGGCGCTACTGGACTGGTTTAAGAAGCAAATCGAAGCTTGGGCACAAAGCCCAGGCCTCCTGAATCGAGCTTAGATCAAATGTCACCACAACTCGCGCAGATCCGTCGTTCAACAGGGGCCTGTTTGGCGAAATGCAATGCCACCCAATCTCGGGGTTGCGACGTCTACATATACTTAGACTAGCCAGCAGCCTCGAGGGGGGTGGTTGATGTGACGGAGTTTCACCCGGCTCTTTAATCCCCCGAGGATAGCAGGGACATATATACCCTCCAAAGACGATTCTTTCCATGTACACAAATCTGTAACACAACCTACAACGAAGATCAACAATGGCTACTCTGCAGTCTTAATCGTACTTAGAAATAAGCCGGACCGCCCCTCCCCGGTGGCTCTCAACGTCCTCACACTTCCATACTCGCAGAACCCGACGAACAAAGACATGAGCATATCGTATCGAAAATGAACGACATCAAGGACGACCTGCCTATGTCCATGGTGATAGCAGCCTTCACTGGCATATCGTGGTACATTGGCATAGAAATCAACATATCTCTCTTCCTGCTCTTTAAGCGCCGCCGTGGCCTCTACTTTTGGTCCTGCGCCCTTACATCCTGGGGCGTAATCCTACAACCACTGTTCATCATCCTCGCCGATTTTGGGGTGTGGAAAAATGCGGTGCCGGCAATTGTCCTCATTTACCTAACGTGGATGATTATGGTGCTCCCGCAGAGCTGGGTGTTGTACTCGCGATTGCATCTGCTCATGCGCACTACAAAGATACTCAACGGTATCAAGTATGTCCTTATATTTAACTCGATTGTGTTTTCTGTGCCAACTGTTGTGATTGGTACTTTGGCAGTGAGTTTCTCCCAGGAACAGATTCACCACGTGAATAATGGCTAAACTTGGACAGCAATCCACGACGATAAACACGAATCTCACGTCCTTTAACCCCATCTGGGACCGACTGCAGCTGGTAGTGTACTTTGTGCAGGAGACGGCACTTGGCATGCTGTACATATACCAGACGCGGAAATACCTGCGTCAGCGATCTCCATTGCTTGAGCGGTCGTGGTCCACGGCTACTCCCCATGGCCATGGCGACCACGTTTCCAGCGGCACGCAACCGAAGGAGCAGAAAACGGTGTTATGGCAGTTGCTTGTCGCTAATATTCTTATCATCGCGCTCGATATCACGCTGCTGGGGATTCAGTGCGCCAACTTGTTCTATTTGCAAGGGGCGTTTAAGCCATGCGTCTACGGAATTAAGCTCAAGATCGAGTTTGCCATTTTGAATCGACTTATAAGTACTATCCGTGCCCCGGCGGGTGTATACGCCGGTTCTGGACATCAGCATCACCCTGAGGGAACTATTGGGGGCACGAGGCATAAGGGGGCGTGGAATAAGCCGTCGGGAGTTGAAGGGATGGATGCGGTGCAATTAGTAGAGTCGACTGGACGTGGGTTACGGTCTCATAGCGCAGAGAGTCAAGTTCCCATCTATGGAAGCATCAAGTAGGTGGACGCGGACGGGCAGGGGATAGGGAAGGGAAGAAACGTGGATATGTTATGACTTTACTTAATGATGTACGAGCTCTTGTTGTTTCGTGTTCACCTCCCTGTGGCACAGTGAATGTCTCATCCGTCGTGGTTCTGGATGGAACATTATGTCCCATAGCCTTTCGGTAGCCACTAGGCGACACGATCACCGACATGGACCCATTAGACGATAGAGTTGAGTGCTTCAACTATGTGACGAAGTGGGCTCACCATGCTTCAGAAGACGGGGAAGTACTCTAATTATAGATGGCGAATGGATACCAAGTAGCGGAGTTTGGAAGCTTGCATACGGGTCTCGATTTCATCCCTGATGCCATATTTGGATTCACACGTGGAGCTATTAGCAACAACAACAGGGTCTTGAGAAGCAAACATGGTTTTCCAAACATGATGTTTGTTATCTACTTTTTGTTTGCCCCCCAACTGAACATAATACTGCTCGCTCTGACTAATTCGGTAATTACCTTCTAAAATACCGATTACTAGTCCATTGACCACTCCTTCACCTGCCAGCCATACAAAAGTGCATAAAGTGCTTATTTAATGCTCTCTAAATGCTAGGTCTAACCATATCAGCGTAATGCTTACTACCTGTAGCGTTATTTAGTTTTATACCGCAATAACCTCACCATTTTGTTCTATTTGCCTATGGCCCCTAAGGCGGCAATCCTCGCACACAATATAATATAAAATACGACAAATTACAAAAAAAAAAAAAAAAAAAAAAAAAAAAAAAAAAAAAAAAAAAAAAAAAAAAAAAAAAAACAATACACATAATAAAGCAATGCTCTGCATATAGACATGTCTAGACTCAAGTAACGCAGGCTTGTGGCGGCCTCGTAATTGTTCCCGAACTGGCGCTCCTTACCAATTCAACTTCTACTGACTTTGTAGTGCTCTTAAATAGATCAAGAGTTTCACCAACAACGCAGGGCTGAACTTGCATAACTGCTATTAAATTTTCTGGACTATGTGACTAAAACGATCTGGTGCAAATTCATTCTGTGCCGTGCGGCTATCTAGACGGGTCTAAACGAAGTATAGCAAAAGATATCCCCGCTCAAAAGAACTTGAGAAAAAGGGGAGAAAAGAAATACGGTAGCAACTAAATTCTCAGTCTCTGAATAAGCAACTCACCAATCACCAATCCTTCCCGTCCTGAACTAAGTGAGACATTGTAAATCTCACAACTAAGAGTCTCAATCCCCCTCGATAGTCCCCAGACTGAAAACCTCCAAAATTCATCTACAAACCTCAAGCTAATGATTCGGTAACGGCATCGAGCGTACCTGAATCGTACCAAGCCAATGTATCTGATCTATTCCAGATGGACAACATACTTGGGCCAGCCCAACTACCAGTTATCATCCCATTGGAGAGATTGTACCCGTTGTACCTCGATCAGACAGTGCCACGGGGTGCAGCCGTCGTGGCAGATGTTTCACTTGACGGTGGTGGTCCATAATGGTACACATCTGCACATGGTCTAAAAGACCTGATCAAAACCTTCACCCCGAGTCCTGACTCCTGAACCTTGCGGAAGAAATTTCGCATCACAAGCAGCTCATCTCTGTAGTCTTGGGGGTTAAAGAATGGCTTGTTGGTATGGCTCATCGGACATATCGTCAGCTCAACTACCTGTAGATGCGGCAGCTGCCTCTTCATGACCATGTCCTGAAGCTTCATGATGGCGGCGACTGCCAACGGCCCGCCCTTCACCAACAGAGAAATTTTCTGCAGCTTCCTCGGCATGATGTTGAACCAGCACTTGTCAGTGTAGGTAGTCAGGACAGATATGGGCACAGGAATCGCCATGATGTCGATTCCATGGTTCGATGGCATCTGGAGTGCCTTCCAGTGCACGAAAAAGGAATGCTCGTCAATGGTCAACTCCACCAGCTCGGTAAAGCACTCAAAGGTGTCCTTGTATCCGTCCCAAGACAAGGTACGCTCATTTCCCGGATCCGGACCCCATCGTCGGTAGGTGGACCGCTGAGAAAGACACTTCTGGAACGTCATGAGGGAGTTGCTGGCCTGTATGTCTAGAAAGTTGAGGCAGAGAGACTTGAGGCCGTTGATACGGCTCTTCCTCAACATGTCGATGATCTGTCTTGGTCCGATGCACGTACCGGAGAGTCTAGTAGCGCTAGAGAAACAGCTGCAGATGTTGACACTCACAGACAGTTTCTCCAGCTTCTTGTTGGAGTCGATCAGCAGGGCGATAGGACTTCTGAACATCCCAAACGGGCCAAATACACAACCATAGAATTCAAGGACTCTGAGGTTCGTCGGCCGGAGTAGAGGTATGTTGGGAGGTGGGTATATCTGGCCACGAGTTCCTTGTCCAACCATGATGAAATTTCCAAAGCGTAGGGTGTGCAAGTTTGGTGCGGCAATGGCAACAAAGTGGCAGATCTCTCTGACGCGTTGGCTGATAGGTTTGTAAACCGGATCGGTACATTCGTGAATGGCATCGAACGTGAGTGATCGGAGGTTGGGTAAAAACGCTTCGGACGGGCGCTGATGTGGTAATTGCCGTAGCGGACGAAATTTACTAAAGAGGCACGAGATATCCTATACCATGTGGCCTACGATTCGTAAATCTTTCAACGCCGGCAGAGCAATAAGCATGATGCAGATCCTGTCGATCGAAAGACTTGTTGCGCTGAAGTACTTCCGTAGGACTTTTTGGTGTTCTGGTGGCATTTTGAGTTGTGCCCTCTCTGGACCAAGGGCCATGGGATACCATAGATGATCTATCTGATGTACTTTGGCGGCAAACTCTGGGTTTTTGGCCAAAAACAAATTGAAGGCGTCCAACTTGTGTTGGCCAACCATGGGCCGATGAGGAATGAATGGAAGAGCAACTCTTCGCAGCTTCTTGCACGTCTTTGATAGTGTGTTCAAAGCGAGCCAGCTGATCAATGAATCGGAGTGTCGAATATTGACAGGTTCTCCTGTACAGTGCCCGCAGAGTTTAGAGCAGATGCTTGCCAATATCTCATTTGGAAAGTCCAATAGCTCGAGAGGCTTCTTGGGGTTTGGTTCTCCCATGATGGGTTCCGGGTCGTTCAAGATGTACTTGAGGTCCATGATGTTGTGCTGGAGAGCACTCGGTAGCTGGGGGTTTGTTAGGTAGATGAACCAGAAGAATATACCAGAAGAATGACCTAGAACAACACATACCTTAGAAGAAAACAAGACTTTCCAGACAAGATGTCCAATATCTGAAAGACTGTGAGGTGGAGAGCAACTGCTGTTGCTCTCGTTCGTGAGGTTGGTTTTTGTGTTGATGCGTGTTGCAAGATGTAGCGTCAAGGTTTTCCAATTTTCCGTCCCAAGTCTCTATTTAAGTAAATGAAAAAGAGAATCCCAGGTGCAGAGTGCGGGTCCTCGATTTTGCAAACGCGTTCTTGAACACCTGATGTGCCGTCTTTTCAGGAGGCCTGTGCAAGTTAGCTCATCTGCCGAGGCTGATGTTCCTGATACAGCTTGAACAAGATGAACGTGAACTCTACAAACAATAGGACAAAGAGATTTGCACATTGAACCGTGCTCGTAAGTCGGCGATACCTCTTACTGAGTCTTCACAGGCGAGGACTTGTTGATACCACGCGTCTACGAGTCCAACAATTCAATGGTAGGCACTTTTCATGCCTTGGCTACGCGTCTAAGATCTACAAAAACTTCTGCTTTCATCCCTTGTCTTTGTAAAGTGAACGGAAATGATCTTCAGGGTCGATGGCGGCAACTGGGCTGTGATTTTGTTGCTTTTTGAACAACACCACAGATACAGTCAAGTGCTTGCAGAATCATATTCACAAGGTTTGTGAAGGAAAAACAAACAATTGAATGGCTAGGGAATCACCGGTCAAATAGCGGAGCTGCTATCGGCATGGGTTGGAGACTCCTGAGCCTGTGGCTGGGCTCACGTTGGATATGTAAGCATTCGATGCGGTTCTTTTACCAACATGTGGAAATCTTCAACAGTTTGCTGGTCTAAATGTGTTCACTGGTGTCATACGTTACGAGAACGAGTTGAACAGAAGGTGAAATGTCCCTCCTGTTCGGTATGAGCCCCAACAATGATGGAAGTCTCCCGTTTTCCCTCTGACCACAAGTCCTCTCCACACGAAACATCGAGAGCAGAATCTCCTCAAGGTGAGAAAAAAGTAGATTCTAATCAAAAACTTGCTTGTTCTTAACTGCATTCTTTCCTGACAGATTCTTCCGGCGTTTCTCGACTAACCTTGAATATCTTCAGTAGAGCAAAGCCAACTTGGCCCACCCCTGAGACAACAAGACACACAGCTGACACTGGTAAAGCCAGTTTCAGATCCGACAACACAAGTGGTTCCCAATTCGGTAAAGAGCGGCTCGGCACGGAACGATGAGGGCAAACCGGAAATTTTACTTCGTCATTATGGAGCAGCGTTGATCCATTTCGTTTTAGCGGGCAACTAGACGAGTGTAACCATTCCTGCAACGAGCCAAATACATAAAGCCTCGCTCTCGAAGCAGCGACTGGGAGCTAATACTTTCTCGTAACAAACTTGGCTGAGAGGTAGACTGGTCCGCAAGCCCTCTTCGCCCAACCAGCGACTCATTTGCCGCCACCAGAACTGCAACATCAGCCACACGGGGCCATCATCTCCATTCAACATCATATTCATTCATCGATCGCTTGATAATGGCGACAACTAAATTCTCGTCTGACGTCATTACTCTGTATGATATTGCCCAAAGACCACCCGTGGAGGAGTCATGCTGCGCTCCAAACCCCTGGAAGAGCCGCTTTGCGCTCAACTT
This sequence comes from Pochonia chlamydosporia 170, assembly GCF_001653235.2. Classification (NCBI taxonomy): domain Eukaryota; kingdom Fungi; phylum Ascomycota; class Sordariomycetes; order Hypocreales; family Clavicipitaceae; genus Pochonia; species Pochonia chlamydosporia. The sequence goes on along the minus strand of NW_019154043.1, from coordinate 964,080 downwards.
CAAAGGCGTCCCGTACTCGACGTCATGGGTGAGATTGCCCGACGTCTCTAAAGTGCGACAGAAGCTTGGCGAGCCGGCAGGACGGAAATTCGCAGATGGCACTGATTTCTACACTCTCCCTATAATACGAGATCCGGCCACTGGCTCTACGGTCGGCGACTCGTTTGACATAGCCGTCTACCTGCAGCGAACGTATCCTGATAAGGGCGGAGACCTGTTCCCGGCCCAGAAGCTCGATTATACCTTCTCTCTAGACGCCGAGCTGCTTATACCGCTTTCCAAGCGCGGCAAGGGCGAGTTTGAAGACTATGCCCGCTTCAATTCGAACGTAGATACTGCCTTTACCACCCATACCATGCTGATGTGTCAGGGTATGCCCCTTGATCCAGCCACGGCTGATGAGGTCAAGGCGGAGTTTGTCCGTCGCGCCGGAGTCAACTCTTGGGATGACTTCTCTGTGACAGGGGAAGCGCGTGAGAAGGCCATGGTCTCGTTCCGCCAGGCGCTGGGGAGCCTGGCGAAGCTGTTTCTCAGGGATTCCAACGGACCATTTTTGCTCGGTCAACAGGTTAGCTATGCTGATTTCATTGTTGGTGCTTGGCTGCGCATGGCACAGCGAAGTCTGCCGGCGACGGAGTGGGAGGAGGTAAAAGGCTGGCATGAGGGTGTTTTTGGACGGTTACATGACGCGCTGGACGTTTATGCAGAGGTCAAATGAAGCTCTTCCTTGCCAACCGTCTCTAGATTTTGAGGAGGCAAGTAAGTTCTTGGTGAAACTCCAGATTGGCATCCAAGATGATTGCATGTACGCTGAGAGGTCCAAGGTACTCAACCAAATCCAAAAGTATTACGCATCCCGTTAAAAGTTGAAGTGCATCAGAATGTGCCACTGTATACTTCAATTAGGCAGCCACTTTTGTCTACAGACTGTAATCATACAGTTCTAACATCAGACATTTGATGCTCTTCCTGTGAATATGGCGAAGCAGATCACTCGCTTCAAGGCTTACAGTTATGGTAACATTCTTTTGAAATCACCAAATTCTCGGTGCTTGAGCGCCCTCAGCCTCAGATCTTAGCTAGTCCTGCCTAGGCAGTGAGATCTCAGACACACTAGCGGTAAAGATCTGTAAGTACATCCAGATTGGCTAATGTACGTACTAACCCGTGAACGCATGGCGGGTGTCAACGGACATGAATAAGACGGTGTCTGTGTACGGGAGAAATGTTCAATGCTGCTACATAAGATGTCCTACAGGTCAAATTTCTTTCATACCAAATGACCAGACATGACAGTTTGAAACATTGCGTCGAGTCAAAGAAAAAGCGAGACATGAAATATTGTTAACGCAGATGGCGTTGGACACAGATGCTACTTATTACTGAAGAGAACTCACCACTCCGGGAGTCTCAACAGCGGATTGGGTCCATCAAAGTACCAGTACAGTCACTTGCAGCAAGCGAGCTCAAACTGCTTTTCTTCTTTTGTTTTGGTCAAGGAGGCGTTGCGACCACCAAACGCCACGTCCAGCTGCATGACACCTCACCGCCTGTTCGAAACAAACGTCGTGGAGTTTCTCGGGTCGTGGAGTTGTATCCGACAAAATACAGCAAATGGAAGAAGTGGCCGGACAGCTCTCGCTTTCGGTCCAATAGCTTTACTCACGGATTGATCTGGAATTTGGCGTTTTCGGCTGTTGGTCCGCATCACAGTAATGCGACGGATACTTGTTGCCACGACGCCAGGATCCTATGGACTCGATCTCGGCCTCGAAACTCCGTGTCAATAGGAGCCATTAATATGAATTGCTTGTTCCAACTCATTCCATGCTTGCCCCTGCAGAGTGGGAGGCTTCGAATGCGGAAACAGTCTCCGATGATTGTTGATTGGGTACTCGCGACTCCGGCGTCGACTTCCAGCATTGAAAGGAAAGCAGACCTTTCGCTTAAGCAGATATTCACTCGTATGATAGAAATTAGCAATGGGCAGTACGTGAAGAATAGCGAGGCCACCGTGTATGGTAGGTCACCCCAGATAGGTAGTTGGTTGACAATGTCATTGTCACTTTCTACGAGGTTGCTAGTCCTCGGCTTCTCGATTACACAAATCCATAATTTATGATCCGCATAGTTCAATCAGACACACCTGTATCCCCAGAGTCTACGTCAAAATCAACGTAAAACCATCGCTCGAATAGTTGACATTCGAACGCATATGCCAAGCCCTACAATATCCGAAAGCTCACTGTCAAATCCCTTCCCGTCACATTTCGATGTGAGTTCATTGACTAACGGCCATAAGGAGGTGTGGATAAATCATGAATCCTAGTTCACACAAACGCACCACCTCAACGCACTACACATCGTCAGCTAGCGCAGCAATGGGTGCCGGTACTCCCAAAGTTTCGTGTTTGGTGACCCCAGAAGAAGTATTTCGCAGTTACTGACACTCGGAATCCACGGTAATTGTTCTGAGTTCTGGATCATTGGGCCGAGCCCTGGTGTGGATGGTGCCATATAAAAGGAGGTTCAACATGGGCCGTAGTGTTGGAAGACAAGCTAGAAACGGTTTAGTGCTCTATTTTATGCCTGTTGATTCCCTCAACTTTACCAAATACTACTCCTAGATTAATCTCTAGATTACTGAGTATCGACTCATTGACTTGATCCCAGGTGATGTCTTTGCCACGGACGATGAAAATGTTCCTGACCTTTACAATGAAGAGAGACAGCACGCTACCGTGAAAAGGGGATTAGTATCGTTGGCACGGCCTCGAAGCCCAGAAAACTTTTGAAACTCGGGACTTACAAAATACCGCCGGCAAAAATGGAGATGATGGCTGTCTTTTGCGCCACACTGAAATGAAGCTTCCAGATATAAGGAACGGGAAGGATAAGCACTACTGCTTCGGCAGTAATACGTCCAACGGTTGCGACTGTAGTCCATATTTGCAAATTCAAATCGCACGTATAACTATTCACCGGCATTGGATGAGCCATATCATATCTGTCCCAGATAGCCCGCACAGGTACGCATTGCCGGCAGACTATCACAAGCTACAGGGACAAGTCAGCGGACTGCTGGCATATGAACACTGCAAGACTGAAATGCATACATACAGACAAGACTGTCCAGCCAAATATGAACGACACCCCGATGCGGACCAGCGTCTTCAGAAATCGTTCAAGACCGAAAAGACGCCAATACAAAGCAAACGTCGAAACATTGATCAGGGTCATACTGAGGACATACAGGATACTGTTGACAAAGTACGCCTGCGCCCACGCTCTTGCAAAGCCCGGGGGTACAGCCCAAACATGCCGGCCAAATCCGTACTTACCCTCTGTAATGTATCACGGCATTAGTATAATATTATCCATGTGCGAGCAAAGATTCGAGGGATGACGCAACCTACTCCAGCAGATGTTATTAAATGTCATGCAGGTGTTGCAGACCTATGAGTTGCATCAGCGCCAGCATCTCCAACAAAGAGAACAATCCAAAGGAAGCAGAAGATACCAGAGCGACGGAAATCAGCAAATCGTCCCACCAGAATCTATTCTTTGTGAGCCTTCGGCATAGCAAGCGGAGGCACAAAGCTATCACAGCCAACACCCAAGCTGTGGCCCAAGCGGCTGCCAGCTCCGGGTATCTGGATTCCGTGAGATCAATTCCCGGCGGCGGCGCTCCAATTTCAGCCATGAGGCAAATTCCAAATGCTCTTCTACAACGAGAAAACAAAAATACGGATCACCGTTAACGCATGTTGCCCTGATAGGATCAGTTTCGAATGATAATTCAGGAAACCTAAAAGTCCAGTGATTTTTCTGAATTAGACAGTTGTCCTTCTCGTGCCTTTTAAATTACCTACTTCATACTCTGCTACCAAGATATAACTGGCTTGCTAAGAGCGTTAGCTCGTCAGATGATCGCAAAGAGACAACAATTACGCCATCTCTGACGATGTAAGCCATACGGCGGGCCGGGGCTACCGGGAAGACGGGGCGGGAGCCCTTGGACCTTGCCATTGTAGATTTGCTTTATGTTACCATTTGAACCTTGCCGAAATGTCATAACTTGCCAACTAAGATGCATACCCGTGAACGGAGCTACGTGTATCCAATTCCCCTTTTTCCACAATTTGACCATGGTATACAATTACAAGAAACCTTCTCATTCCACCAAGTTTCACGAGGTATGAACACACTGTTGCGCTGCCTTTTTCTCATTCTCTGCTGTTCTGTTGTCCCGCATGATTAGTTACCCTTGAACCCATGCTAGGGAGGCGTTTTTCAAGCCCAACCACGTTTCCTCTACTTGTGACCAAACTTGGAGTCACTCAAGCCAGAGGCAACCAGCCCAGTCCCAGTAGAGAGAAACTTTCTTCCTTGTTGTTCGGGTAGATTGGCTTCAACCCTCCCTCCGATCCTGCACTGAGCCGTTTTTGGCCCCAACGATCCCAGTCCTTCCCTGTTATATTGGACCCTTGATTCGACCCGGGTCCTTTCGAGCGTGGTAATTCGCAGTGTGATGAGACTGCAGGATCTGGGCCTAGTTCAGCTCATAGCCACGAGACAGCTTTGTTGCCAAGTCTGTACTCTGTACTCCGCAGCTGTGGTTGAAACCACCACAATCAAGGACTTCCAAAAGTGCTCGTGAGATAGATACGTATTGCAACCACACCGCAGCGTGTTGGTGTTGAGCCAATTGCCTCATAGAGTGGCTTGTAGACTTTCCTTTTTCCGCAGGGCTAGACTCATCTCCCTCTCCCGAGTATCACCGGAACATTTCCAACTTCCCACTTGAAGTTTGTCTGACCAATACAGATTCTTGCCGCAGCCCCGACGCATCGATATGATGCTGTATCCACAAATATCTGCGAGTCAAGGCTCCCGAGCTCGCTGCTCTCGTTGTGCCCCTTCTAGCAACATGATAGGTGTGAGAATGAGGTGGCGTACGAATTCAACCGAGTTGAACGAAACAAAGCCACGTCAAAATCTTAGGGTGGTATTTAAGCCTTTCGACACGTCACATAACTGACAATAGTAATGCAAAGCCGGTTACATCTTTTGTTGGCTGCAATCTCAATGTGCATGGCGCGTGCCGGTGCACTACTTAAATACGCTTCTCCCACGAGGTATCATTACAAACCGCGCCGGGTTGCCATATCCCGGTACCATAAAGACAATAAGTCTGTGCCGACCCCTAATAGCCATGTGGGAAAGCAAAAGCATCCATCCAAAAACAAATTATATAAAAAACAAAGCTCCCACGGGTGATTAGGTAGTCATCGGCCGGTTGCATCGTAAGGCTTGGCGACAGGGGCCAAATTTCTGATGCTGTTGTATTTACCATTATCAACCCTGGATTATAATCGTCTTTAATCATCACATTCTCTCATGGCGCACCAATTGTGATTGTGTTGGGATTGGTATTGGTATTGTTCATACGCTGCCAGTCGCAATACATGCAGGACCTAGAACTTATTACACTTACACCAATGCTTGGTGTGCGCAGTGCCTCAGCTTTGCGTATTTTGAAAGGAGAAACTTGTAGCAACACGTTCAACCAAAGCTATCAGCCTCTACAATCCTTCGATAAAGGTCAGTTTGATGTCTCATATCGCGTAGTGCTTCCGAATAGGGCGGAAGGCCAACGGACCGACACGTTTCGGGCTGCTTCGCTATCAACGAGGGCGCTATACAACTAGTGTTTCGTTATACATGCAGTTTCAGCCGTAGCACAGGCATAGATGGGGTCGAATATGCAACTCGATGCAACAGGTCAACCTAGCCATGGTGGAAATGCAAAACACCAAGCCCTTTCACATAACAATAGACACGTCAATCGTGCGTGGCCAACCATTTACTCACAGGTCGTGCGCTCCATCACAGTTCACGCGCCACCCAAGGCAGATTACCTCTTCATCAATGTATAAGGCACATAGCCACGTCACCGGGGAAGACAAGCGTCTCTCCCTTGAAACAGGCTGGCAAAAGACTGGAATGGCCTGAGTAATATCCAAGGCATCGAGAGTACCGAGCAAGTGATTCCATCCCAGAGCCGTGACAATGTTGAAAATTCTGGCAAGCATGACCCTTCCCAAACAAGTGGACGTATACAACACAGGAACTAACCTTCACTCCTCTTGTCTTTGTACAGGGTTCGCTCATTCCGTGAACCTTGCATTTGTTCATCCACAGTCAAGTCGAAACATCTTTCACTGCCAGCTTCATCTAGACCAAATCTCCGCTGTCGTGACTCCATGAGTCAAGTTGAGTTTATCAGCAGTCACTCCTTTACTTTTTCCATAGAACATGTGAAACATGTTACTGTACCACAAATGATTTGCGATATATCAAAGACAACTATATCTTTTGGCGCAAGCGGCAGCGTTCCACAAATGCATAGAGATAGCCCTGATGATACCCATTGGCAAGATACTACTAGTGAGCCGTTCTAATTTGCTACCTTGCTCTTTTTTGGGCATAAAGAGCATTGATGGGTTCTTTCAATCGAAAAGAATTCTATCTGCACTCTTGAAGAACTCGCTCGTGACTGTTGCAGGATATACCCGCCCCCGTGATGGCTTCGGCGCCTTGTTCCTTTGCTGGTCGTCGGATATTTCGAAGCTACGCGACGGACCAAATGATACAATCTGGATAAACTTCAAGGTTCCGATAGCTTATGTACGCGACATAGGGGGCTCACCTCACCAACAAGTTGAAACCTCTGTACTTCGATTGGCAGGCAGCTCAGGGTTGAAGTCCAAAGTAGAAAGTGATCCGCATTGTGGTATTGTTACGTAGCAGGAACTGTATCCATGAACGGCGTAAAGTCCGATGGACAATCGGGACGATCAGATTCGATGCCTTCACTCTGCAGGTGCAATTTTGGTTGCCGCCTGCAAGGATGATGAACAAGCCACGAGTTGACGGGAGAGATGACTGGAAGCTACAAAGCTGATCAGTGGCTGTGCGAAGGAGGGGCTGAACTTGTGATTTACGATCTGCAAGGCAACAACAAGCATCACAGGCAGCCGGACAACTAACTTTCAGAGCGCTCTGCCGAGAGATGTTCCTTTTTTAGAACAAACTCACAAGTTGCATCAAAGAAACTATGTACGCGCTCACTCCAACACTGCTCCAGGCTATGCGAACCCAAAACACTAACTTTTGACCAAACTCTCGACAACATCAGCATGGCAGCCGACGCTCCTACAACAGCAATTCCACACATCCACCTCCTGTGTATGGAGACTGCTTGCAGTGACGCATTCACCAAAGCTCTCGAATCGTACCAACTACCCTCACCAGTACAGTTTGAGCTTCACCGCGCCGCTCTTCAGTTCGTCCCAGACACTGCCAAGTTCGACCTCGTCGTCTCTCCAGCAAACTCGTACGGCCGCCTGGACGGGGGCTTTGATGATGCCATCTCTCGCGCCTTCTCACCCCGGGATAACTACCTCGCTCTCACCAAGGTTGCTCAATCAAAGTTGTACCAAGAGTGGTTTGGCTTTGCTCCGCCAGGGAGCTGCACTCTGGTCCGTATTCCAGTAGAGTTTCAGGAGACGTCTAAGAATGTTTGGGGGACAAAGTTTATCGCTCTGTGTCCTACCATGCGGACTCCGCAAGAGGTACGGTGGGATAGAGAAGTCGTGTACGAGAGCGTATGGAGTCTTTTGGTGACTATCGACAAGCACAATAGGGCAGTGGAACGAGGCGAGGGTGATCCTGGGGACAAGATTTCGACGATACTGATGACGCCACTGGCAACTGGAATTGGTAGAGTGAATCCTGAGAGATGGGCTCATCAAATGCTGTTGGCCATAAAGCATTTCGTGGATGCAAAGCAGCATCCAGATAAATGGAGCTCGTTGAAGCCCGCTGAGATCTTTGACTATGCCAACGAAGTTGTTGACACTTGGGCAATGTAATCGTGGGATGACTGCAACGACTAGGCAATGTCAAAGTTCACATCGCTAAACTTCTGAGTTCATAGTTGCATGTAGTTAGTAAAGCTTACGTTTAAGGCTTACATTTTCCGCCGTGACACCTAAGTGTGAGATGCCATCGGTCGAAGCTAGGTGTTTTCTGCAACAGCGGCCACGAAGTCTAATGCTCGTAAGGGATTCTCCCCCATACCCGTTCCGTCATATAAATGGCATCGTGGGCATCAAGAGCGGTGCCGTCCCCAAAACGAGTATCGAATTCCGTTGCTTCATCGATTCTTGGCGGTTTGTCGACCAATGTTTCTGGATAATTTGGCAGGGATGCCGTTGCCACAATGCCTCGTACACGGTCAGCTTCATCAACTTCTTCTGGGAATGGTGTCACACACGAATCGGAAATCCGATGGCTACTTCTCTCCGCGCAAACCCGGGAGCTAGGAAGTAAATGGGACACCATTCATACAAACGTCGATCGCATACTCAAAGCCCACTCGTGCAGCTACATAGGTATGGCTCTGACGGTTGGATTAACGACTTTTCGTGGCCTTGGCCATCCCATAGTGGCGGTAATGATGGATCGCGAGCCGGATTGTGGCGCAATCGCACTCGCAACGATGGTTGAGGAAATTTTAGAATATCTGCACGAGTTGCACCCTCGCCTCGATGTGCTCTTACACCAGTTTGAAGAACCAATTCAGATGCTTGGAGTTGGGTCGAACGAAAGAACTGCTCAACGATCATCGCCTTCGACATCAGACCCTACATTCGACGCTACGCCAGATTTTTCATATTATTCTGCATCTGATTCTCCAACTTCTGACTTTTGGTCGCCCACATTAGCAGTCGACATTTTTCCAGTGAGTGACTACACCACTAACGTCAACTTGACGGTCGGCATTAGGGCGAGTAACGGTTGATAGTCCCAAAACATTTGCTCGTGCAAAGGATACCCTGACTTTGGTCTTGGCCAGAATATCACGGCGGAATATTGGCGACATCGGATGCAGAGTCTGTTACGCCATGTGGGAATGAATCAAATCGTATCAGGCAAACGGCACTGAAGACCCAGGCAATTTGAGTGCAAGGCGAAGTGAGACTGCAAATGTTTCTCACTACCCATTCTTCTCCCTCTTTCTTCGGGCGGTATTGTCGCGCATTGTAGCATCCGGGTCTGGTATTGTTCAAAGAGTGGTCAAACAGATGTTGACTGCTTATCAACAGACTCGGGACCAGTCAGGGGTTCACAATCTCCAGCAGATTGGCTCTTTCACAGTCTGGTCGATGTCCGGTCTGGGCCGTTTCTGCTTAGTCATTGATTCAATGTTGTTTCGCTTATCTCTGTCATGGGTTAGGTGTGCGCTGTCGAGCTGTTGTGGTGCCCCAACAGAAAAGTGCCAGGGCACTTGCGGTCAACGATGGGCTGACAGGCGGCAGTCTGGTGCTTCCAATCTGCCACTACCAGACCAGATTGACCCTACCCAGCGGCAGGGGTTCCAGCTTCTGGTCAATCATCAATGATCCCAGTGCCATCAAATCCACCAGCACAGACATGCGCTCCTTCCTCGCCGCAATTCAACGGGACGCCGAAAATGGCGCTGGTGGATCCCCTTGGCCAGCCAGACAGAAGCCAGCATGGAAGGAGCGAGCCAGGGGAGCTCCACGTTGGCAGGCGGGCGGCGACGGCCCCAATGGAAAAAAAATCCTGAGCTCTGGTTGCTTGGTCTCAGAGCCTTGCGAAGTCGCACCAACCAGGAAGCTGGTTTCGCCGCGCTCCGGAAAGGAAATTCCCTCGAAGCCATTCCGTTGAAGCCATCGCCATCTATCTGCATTGCATCCTCCTCCATCGCCAATCCTCTCCCTCAATCAGCCCAGCGCTGCTCCTGTTTGTTTGCCTGATCCCGCCTGCTTCTGCTCGTCCATTTCTAATTGTGACGACCAGCATTGGTGGCCCGGAGACGAAGCAGCCCCTTCCTGTCGCCTCCGTATTTATCTCACCGAATCTCAACAATTCTTCCCCTACAACACAGACGACATGTCCCGACTTCTCCGACCCGCTGCCCGTCTGGCGCTCTCATCACGAGCTGCTGCCGTTAAGGCTCCCGCTGCTGCCTCCTTCACCCAGGCTCCCCGAGCTATCACCACTCCCGTCTTCTTTGGCGCTCAACAGAGCAGGAAGTATGCTGAGGGTGCTGGTGTAAAGGAGTACACCGTCCGAGAGGCTCTTAATGAGGCTCTCGCGGAAGAGCTCGAGTCCAACCCCAAGGTCTTCATCCTGGGTGAGGAGGTTGCTCAGTACAATGGTGCATACAAGGTTACCAAAGGTCTTCTGGACCGCTTCGGCGACAAGCGCGTCATCGATACCCCCATCACCGAGTCCGGTTTCTGCGGTCTTGCCATTGGTGCTGCTTTGAGCGGTCTGCACCCCGTTGTAAGTATCTTGAGACTGTTTTCTATCCGGATTCTGAGTAGATTTTGCCCGGTGGGGGTCGATTTCACCGTCGAGAACTAGGTGTATTATCCGTCTTTCTTGGGCGTCGAACTAACCACGCCGTGCAATAGTGCGAGTTCATGACCTTCAACTTTGCCATGCAGGCCATCGATCAAATCGTCAACTCCGCCGGAAAGACCCTCTACATGTCCGGTGGTATCCAGCCCTGCAACATCACATTCCGTGGCCCGAACGGTTTCGCCGCCGGTGTCGCTGCTCAGCACTCTCAGGACTACTCTGCCTGGTATGGCAGCGTTCCTGGTCTCAAGGTTGTCTCTCCTTGGAGCGCTGAAGATGCCAAGGGCCTGCTCAAGGCTGCCATTCGCGACCCCAACCCCGTCGTCGTCCTCGAGAACGAACTTATGTACGGCCAGTCCTTCCCCATGTCCGAGGCTGCCCAGAAGGATGATTTCGTCATTCCTTTTGGTAAGGCCAAGGTTGAGCGTACCGGAAAGGATCTCACCATTGTCTCCCTCTCTCGATGTGTTGGTCAGTCTTTGGTCGCCGCCGAGAACCTGAAGAAGAATTACGGCATCGAGGCTGAGGTCATCAACCTGCGCTCTGTCAAGCCTCTCGATGTTGAGACCATCGTCAAGTCCGTTAAGAAGACCCACCGCCTTCTCTCCGTCGAGTCCGGCTTCCCTCACTACGGTGTCGGTTCTGAGATTCTTGCTCTGACCATGGAATACGCTTTCGACTACCTTGATGCTCCTGCTCAACGTGTCACAGGTGCTGACGTCCCCACACCTTATGCTCAGAAGCTCGAGGAAATGAGCTTCCCTACTGAGAAGGTCATTGAGGACTATGCTGCCAAACTGCTGCGAGTCTAAGATGCTTCGTCAGGTGTTATGGAGATATGTAATGGTGGAGAAAATGGACAATTAGAAAGATCAGCACAGCTCTGCAAGTTGACGAGCTAGCTTCGGAGCCGAACAGCGGCATTATTGTAATCACATGCTGCGAAAGAGCGTAGTGAGGTCCCACAGCGCACTTCAAAAATCTCTTTATTTATAGATGGGCTTTGGGAAAGGGGACCTGTACTTGTAATTTGTTTCGTCATGTATACATCCTCAACCTTGCATTTCGTCTTTAATGATCACCTGTGAAATCCAGCTGCAAATTCCATAATTCAATCAGTGCGATTGTTTATTGAGTTGGTTGCGTACATGGAATTCATGTCTAACACCATTCAGCCCGAATTGACTACTGTGAACCTTCTTCTTTGTCGTTTTTCTTTCCAGTGCCCTTTCATGATCATGGGAGTCGCTTCGAGCTGATGATGCCAAAAAGTCTGGTGAGGTCGACAACCCCACTCGAGCAAAAATATGTGGGGCTTTGTTCAAGTTGCAATGACAAGCTCAAGTGTGACCACTTTCGCATGAGCTTTGTTCCAACATCAAAACAACAAGCGTCAGCATGGCCGGAATCGACGCTCTCCTGATAGCTCAGGACGAGGACGGATTCTCAGCTTCGGGGTCTGGCAACCATAACGTCCAGGATACGGAGGCTCTAAAGCGTGAACTAGAAGACAAGTTCCTCACGCCATCGCGAGAGTTCTCGACCGAATGGCTCAACCGTCTGCAGCAGCGATGGGATTTTGAAACAGAATACACCTCTCTGTTTAAACTGGCACCTCCTCAGACTCGAACGGTGACAAGATTCCTTCGTCATGGGCTAGAGGGCAGAGTAACTGGCTACAAGAACGTGACAGTACCGTCCAACAGTGCCACCGCCAAAAACTCGACTAGCTTGCTTCGAAAACCCGCCAATCGAGCTGACTTTGTCCGCGGAGCTGCTGGTTTCTTTCCATTTGCTCCTGGTGGTCTCGACAGCATTGAAGCTACGGCTGCTCTCGAGGATCAAGTTCACGGAGGTGCTGCAGAAGAAGCCTCACACACCAACAAACTTGACAGGGTCATCCAATTAGGTGAAGGCGGACTGCTTCAGATAGCACCAGGTCTTGACCGTGGTATTGATTTCAGCAAGAAACAGAATGTTCCCGACGAGGAGATAGCAAATGCTGTTAAGGAAGCCCTGGAAGAAGAACCTGCAAACGCCAGGGCTGTGGAACAATCCGATGATGACTCACCAGTTGGGACGTCAGAAGATACTCCTGATGCTGAGGCAGATGAAGATGACATTGATGATATCTTGCCAGTTGAATTCCCAGCTCTGGAACCTCATGGAGTGCTGGCAGCTTCAACTGCCCGTAAGGTTGGCCGTGAATGGGCACACATGGTGGATATCAGGCAGGGGATGCCGAATTTTCGAGAGTTGGTACCTGACATGGCAAGAGAGTGGCCATTTGAACTGGACACTTTCCAAAAAGAGGCTGTTTACCATCTCGAGAATGGCGACTCCGTCTTCGTCGCTGCCCATACCTCAGCCGGAAAGACAGTGGTTGCCGAATACGCCATTGCTTTGGCTGCAAAACACATGACAAAGGCTATATACACATCACCTATCAAAGCTTTGAGTAACCAGAAGTTTCGCGACTTTCGACAAACTTTTGACGAAGTCGGTATTCTCACCGGCGACGTGCAGATTAATCCCGAGGCTAGTTGCCTGATTATGACAACAGAAATTTTGCGAAGCATGCTCTATCGCGGAGCTGATTTGATTCGCGACGTTGAGTTTGTCATCTTTGACGAAGTTCACTACGTGAATGATTTCGAGCGAGGTGTGGTCTGGGAAGAAGTGATCATCATGTTGCCAGAGCATGTGTCACTTATCCTGTTGTCGGCTACAGTTCCAAACACGTATGAATTCGCATCATGGGTCGGTCGTACCAAGCAAAAGGACATCTACGTCATTTCTACATCTAAGCGGCCTGTCCCTCTGGAGCATTACATCTGGGCTGGCAAGGACGTTCACAAGATCGTCGACTCTGACAAGAAGTTTATCGAAAAGGGTTGGAAAGATGCGCACGTCGCGGCGCAGGGCAAGGATAAGCAGAGACCAGCAGAAACCACGATTGCCACGCGGGGCGGCAACCCTCGGGGCGGTCAACGCGGCGGACCGCAACGAGGAGGACCGCAACAACGTGGTGGGCGAGGAGGTGGCCAGCAACGGGGTGGAAATCAGCAACGCGGACGTGGAGGGCCGCCTCGTGCCAGTCACGCCCCTGGCCATATGGGCCGCGGCGGCCGTCCTGGTGGCATGTCTTCGGCTGCCCAGGACAAGAATCTATGGGTTCATTTGGTCCAGTTTCTCCGAAAGAAGACTCTCTTGCCGGCTTGTATATTTGTCTTCTCGAAGAAGAGATGCGAGGAGAATGCGGATGCTTTAAGCAATCAGGACTTTTGCACAGCCCAGGAGAAGAGCCACATTCACATGATTATTGAAAAGTCCATTGCGAGATTGAAACCGGAGGACCGAGTGTTGCCTCAGATTATCAGGTTGAGGGAATTACTCGGGAGAGGTATTGCGGTCCATCACGGCGGTCTACTGCCAATTGTCAAGGAATTGGTGGAAATCTTGTTCGCGCAGACGCTCGTCAAGGTGCTGTTCGCAACAGAAACATTTGCTATGGGTCTGAACTTACCGACAAGAACGGTGGTCTTCTCGGGCTACCGAAAGCATGACGGACACTCATTTCGGAACTTGCTTCCTGGCGAGTATACTCAAATGGCTGGTCGAGCAGGTCGCCGTGGTCTCGACACGGTTGGATCGGTCATCATTGTCCCTCCGGGAAGTTCAGACGATGTCCCTCCTGTCGCTGAGTTGCGTAATATGATACTCGGCGAGCCGTCTAAGTTACGCTCTCAGTTCCGTCTTACGTACAACATGATTCTCAATCTCCTGAGAGTGGAGGCGTTGAAAATTGAGGAGATGATCAAGCGCAGTTTCTCTGAGCACGCCACTCAGGCACTTCTACCCGAACACGAAAAGGACGTGAAGCTTGCTCAAGCTGATCTTGCCAAGGTCAAGAGGGAGCCATGCAAAACCTGCGATGCTGTTATGGACGAGTGTCACCAGGCCGCGCAGGACTTTAAGCAGCTTACCCTCGAGCTCTACAAAGGCCTGCTCCGAATCACAATTGGACGAAGGATGTTTACCCGACAGCGGTTGGTTGTCTTCAACTGGGAAGGCATTCGAACTGTTGGTCTATTATTAGCAGACGGTATGAGCCCAAAGGGCACGACGGATGACCCTATTCTTCATATTTGCGCGATCAAACCCTTGAGGGAACGACGAGACGCAACTGATCAGCTGCCATTTGTCCCTTGGTTCCGCAGATATTTGCATAAGTTGCCCCAGGGCAAGAAACGGCTGCAGACTAAGAATCTTCACGTGCCGCTTAGCGATGTGGAATGTTTGACGAGATGGGTTCTCAAAGGTGTTATCCCAGAGATCTTTAAGGGCGGCGAAGCAGGGCAGCAAGCCTTGGAAAAGTTACAAGACGTTTGCTCTGCTTGGGACAACCGATGGGACGAAGTGGACATGGGCAAGATCAAGAGCATGCAGTTGCAAGAGCTCGTGGAGAAGCGCGCCGAGTTGGTGAAGACGATGTCCAATTCGTCGGCAGTGAAGTGTCCTGCGTTTTTGAAACACGTAAGTATCTCTTCTCTCTCCTAGCAACTAAGAATATCCAGCTAATCTCCTTTTGTCCCACAGTTCGCCATGTGCCACGACGAATGGCTCATCAAAGAACATATTTCTCAACTCAAACAATCGCTTTCCGACCAGAATCTCCAGCTCCTACCCGACTATGAACAGCGCGTCCAAGTCCTCAAAGAACTCGACTTTATCGACGACGCCACGCGAATCCAGCTCAAGGGCAAAGTAGCATGCGAAGTCCACTCTGGCGATGAACTCGTTCTCACCGAACTCATCCTCGACAACGTCCTCGCCGACTTTGAACCCGCTGAAATCGCTGCATTGCTTTCAGCTTTCGTATTCCAGGAGAAGACTACCGTCGAACCCACGCTAACGGGTAACCTGGAGCGCGGGCGGGATACAATCATTGCTATTTCTGAAAAAGTCAACGACGTTCAGACCAGGTTGCAAGTGATTCAGTCAGCAGATGACTCAAACGATTTTGTGTCACGGCCGAGGTTTGGTCTAATGGAGGTGGTGTACGAGTGGGCACGGGGAATGAGTTTCAAGAATATCACAGGCCTGACGGATGTGCTTGAGGGCACGATTGTCCGAACTATTACGAGACTAGACGAGACGTGTAGAGAGGTGAAAAACGCAGCAAGGATTGTGGGTGATCCCGAGCTGTACCAAAAGATGCAAGAGGCGCAAGAGTTGATAAAAAGGGACATTACGGCTGTGGCAAGTTTGTACATGTAGTTGGACGGGTATGACATGATGCATGATAAATGGTATGACGGGTAAACGTCGTGGCATTAGATTTGGTAAAAGTAGCTTAGAGACGGCAACAACAGTGTTGAACGGTCATGAGAATCAGAGCACACAAAGTATGATCAAGCTATACACAACCGTGAAGTTGTACCAGGTGAATATTCACTTCCATTCTAATGTAAAAGAACCCCCAAAACGCCCAGCAATGACATGTAACCACAAACCCAAGCAAACATTCCGTCACAATTCCTCACACGTTCCATCATAAAAAGGTGTCTCTGTCCCACAACACAAGACATATCATGCCCGCAAAGCCCTCAACCTCTGCTGCAGCTTATCCTCCTCCTCGGCCGTCGGTTCCGCCCCCGCAGGCTCAGCATCCGCCGGCGTCGCCTCATTCAACTGCTGATTCAGCTCGATGCCCGCATCGTCGGCCAATTTCCCAAGAAGCTCATGCACAGCATCTTCCGGAACCTGCGCAGACGTAGACTGCGCAAAGGCATCCTGGTAAATACTATTCGTCATGGCATATTCCTCATTCTGCTCCTTGAAGTTTTCGAGAACACCGAGGCTCTGCACACGAATTAGCATCAGAACTCCATCACCTTGAAGCGAACATACCTTTGCGGGCGTGGCGTTCTTTTGCGCCGCCGTCATCACCTTTGACGACTGGGCCATCATGTGCGTCATGCGGTTCATCGCATTGTTGGCCTGGATCTGCGCGGCGCTCAGCTCCGCCATGTCGGCGACCTGGTCCATCTGCGAGGCGAGGGCCTGCTTGCTCAGTAGCATTTTGGCCTTTTGGTAGGCCTTTTGGGTTTCGCCCTTTTTGAGGAGTTCCTGGATCTGCTTCTTGAGGATGGGGTCTTGCTTGGCGGCTTTTTGGGCCTCGCGCCGGGCTTGTTTCGCTTGGAAGCGGGCTTGGAATTCGACTTGCATGTCGCGGGCGAGTTGGCGGTTCGACATGGTGGGCGGGATGTGTGGTTGCTGTATTTGATACTGGGTGGTTTTTTTTGGTCAAGGAAGAAAAGGTTTGAGTGTTGAGATGGTGATGCTGGTGATGGAAGGATGAGGCTGGCTGTTCGGATTGGCCGTGCGTCATGTGAGTGGCATAGTGATGATGGAGGAAGGCGGGGCGCCACGAGGTGACGCAACAGAGGGATGCACCGCCACATGGGGACACGTTAAAGCCACATTTGGGATTGCCACAAACTTTGGGAAGTGTTTTATACTGAAGAATGCGGTGATGATTATAAGGTAGGGCTTGTTACAGTAATTGTATTTGGATAAAACATAATTAGGATATATTGGTCTTCTTTTGACCGTATACACGGTCGTAGCATGACGAGGACTAGGTGGTAGAAAAGTGTAGATGCTCTGCAACAAATGAACGTCCACATCGAGCAACATCATAGTCTGCACGAAAGAAATACGGCAGCTCCGTGTTAATGCTGTTTGATAATATTTGTAGGTCGTAGGTATGCGGTAGCAAACCAGAATGAATTATCTGGAGTGAACGCGCAGGCCAAAAAAAGGAGATCTTAAAGCAAGTTGTTTTGGTTGCCTACCCTAGAGCTTTTGAGGTGTCGGCCATGAATCGCGAGTTGCGACGGCAAAACAAAGGGGCATTGTTTCTACTGCTCCATGCAATGCTTGGACAAAAACCCCATGAATAATCTGAATTTCTGGTTTGTGCCTGGAAACGGCCCTTGCCAAGTTCATGCACGTGTCGTTGTCTACGAAACCCCCAGTACTATTCCTTTGGCAGTCGTCAAGTCAAATAAACCCGGATGTTTCAAAGGCAAAAATGGCAACAATAATTTAAGCGAAACATTTCCCTTCATCCGGTACCGAGACGAGACTGCCATCAAGGGAGTTTGGGGGGCGGCACGTTCAATATTGGGGGCCGGTTCACAGACACTCATTCACAGTCACGTACTTCAGCAATGACGACACCATCCACCTGAACTTCATCACCACCCATTTCTCAGCCGTGCATCTTCCACGGTCTCACGTCACCCAAACCATGGCCTCCAAGATCAAAATGAATGTCCAGAGCTTTCCTCGCCCGCCGCGGCTGGAGAAAATATCTCGACAATTGCAGGTAGTGTACAAGGGGCAGACGATAGCTGACACTAAGGAGGCGTATTGGGCTTTGGAGACTCACCATCCACCAAGTACGTCCTCCTCACAGAATCCAAGCTTGTAATTGAACTTCATCTCCCACTTTGTTTCAAGTGTTATTTGCGCCTGCGCTTTACCTTGCACCCCACACGTTCTTGAGCCGTTACTCTAAATTAAGGTGTACCACATCTGACAGTTTGGAACAGCGTATTACCTCCCACAGTCAGCCGTCAGCATCCCCCTGAGTACAACCCAGAAGAAGACCTTCTGCGAGTGGAAGGGAATGGCGACGTACTACACAGTCCAGCTTCAGGACGGCAAAACCGTCGCCAACCGGATCTGGTCCTACGATAAGCCGACTTCACCGTTTGAGCCTATCCGGGGGTATTTGTCGTTTTACGCAGAACCGTGGGATTGTTACGTTGATGGTGAAAAGGTTGAGCCGCAGCCTGGTGACTTTTATGGCGGATGGGTGACTTCTGAGATTGAGGGTATCGTCAAGGGACGGACTGGAAATCTAGATCCTGTAGTTTGAGGGTCGTGGTGCCAGTATACAGCTCATATCTCACGGTATGCACCTCATCCATCTCGGAGGCCATTCATGGTTTCATAGGATCGTCAAAATAAAAGATGGCGTTGCAAAAGGAACACTCGATCGTCATTGTTCTGCAGACGGACTAACCGGGAGTCACAGTCGCAAGACTCTACAGCGGAAGAATAAGTCCTCCATTGAGCAACGCTGTTGAAAGTAGGGGACCGGATCCTTGGAGCGTGACGCAGCAGAGTACAGAGCACTGACAGGGCACTTCAGTCTTTGGGAGGACAACATTTGAACCCTGAGGGTGAGGGTGAGCAGATACTTGGGCCATCTGGTCGCAACCTCCTGCATTTACAGCAAATTTTCTGGTCCGGCCGCCGTTCTTCGATGGTTCATGGTAGTAGCAGCTAGTGCGTAATTGCTCTAGCCAGTTTGCAAAGCAGAACAAGCGTCAAGTATGTTTCTCAGTCGAAGCTACATCGGACCACTTTAAGACAGAGTCTAGAGCACGAATCATGCGGCGATGAAACCTCACTCCGCACAGCGTGCAACGAAATGCCCACATTGTATTGAGTAGATGCCTGGAAGGAATTTATCCCAGAGTCGCGGAGGATAACGGGAGCAGAGCTCTAGACCGGCATTACAACTCCAATATCTCAGGGACCAAACCACTCAATCATCATGTGTTAGATTCCCGACTTCCTCTTCAGCCAAGCGAGGCAGACATGTCTTTCCGTCTTGGAATAGCAGCCACCGATGTGGTGTTCCTACGTCTTGAGACACGTGAAACAAGGCGCAAGTTCTCGAGAACCGGGCATATGAAAGCCACACACGTAGCAGATGCAATGCCTCCTTCTACAACCTCACCTGACTGTGCATCTGCACAATATTTGCTTTTGCACATCGGTGAGTTCGGCTGACGGCTAGCAATCGCATAATGGTATCGACATGCCGCCAAAGTGGCTGCGACACGCTCGCGCACAGGCTCCCGACAATTCGAAACATTCATGGCTTGCCCCAGACCTGACAGACGGGGATGTCCAAGGCATTTTGCCGGTATTCTGCTGAAGGATGTCCATTATCTACACAGAGCACACGGACCTCTTGTTCCTGGATGGCAGGTTATATTAATCGCATGATGTCAAACATTTCGACAGGGCTAGAAGCCACCATGGTCATCACCGAGCAATATCTCCGTATGCCTGGAAGACGCCAGAGATGGGCAGACATCACAGAGATCAGAATGCAACGACAACACACCACTCCAGCGGGCCACGGGGCCGCCGATGCCCATATTAAACAGCTGGAATTGACCGACAGCACTAACACAGCACTACCAAAGACTACCTTGGAAAGCCTGCAACGCCGTCGAGATCCCATGTCCCAGCTCGTCACTGTGGCTGCGCTAACACCAAAGGGCAGATCCCGAACCGCGGGACAGGGGGACCCCATGCCGGTAGATGATCCGTCTCATACGAGCTGAGGGATGGGAGAGAGAAGGGATCCATGCCATGTCCAAAGACGGCCAGTTGTGGCAACGGGGGCGTCTTCTTCGGCATGACCTCCGTCTCCCTACATGCAGTACACCAGACACCACTGTGACAACAATGTATTTACGTAGTCACATCAACCCACTACTTTAAACAGCCAGCGGCCAAACGTTCAGTTCAGTGGGGGCCATTACTGTGGATTTTCTAGGTCATTCTGCGTCTTAAACCATCTCTCTTTTGGTCCTGGTCGACTCCCTCCGGGCAGGTCGGCCGTCTTGGGAACCGGATGCAACCAAGCTGAGACGCAAAGGTTAATGGTCAAGGTTGGGGGTGTTGAATTAGGCCATCACATCAGTTGAAGCAGTTAAGCCCGTTGAAGCAGGCACGGTTTCATTGCCACAGAGCAGAAACCGACAGAAGTCGTAACTCAGACCAGTGTCACGACTTAAGCGCCGTCGTCTTAATCAGGAACCCGGCAAATAAACCTCGTGCCCCCCCTACGTTCTACCTGCATCTCCTTCGTGCAATCTTCCCATAATTCCTCCTCCACGTCGCCTTTGTCATTCCTTCCCTGTGTTCAAGCCGACGTCTCACCACGCAAATCGACCTTTCTACGATACCGTTGGCGTGCCGTACACAACTGGAGGCTAACTTGATCTTTGCGGGCGCAACAAGGGGGTTTCGACCCTGCCAGTTTAATGAGTGGCGAGTTGGGCGGTGTTCTTTCGCCATGGAGTTTACGACGTCGCTGCTGATAGAATCGTGGATTCTGTATGCTTTGGGCGTGGCGATTGTGATTTGCCGCATGGTTTCGAGGAGGATTAAGCTTGGGAAATGGAGGAATTTGATGATTGATGATTATCTCATGGTATTTGCGCTGGTTCGTCACACCAACTCTTTATACAGCTTGTGGTCGTGCTAGCTTCTTTGTCATTGAACTGCTCTGCAGTTTCCATTCTTTTCAACAACAAAACTGTCAGTATACTAACAACATGTAGGTCAATTTCACAGGAGTCGTCGTCTCCATCAACGAAGTCGCCAAAAATGGCAGCAACTACATGTCAGCCGAAGCCGCCGCCGCCCTCACACCCGAAGGCGTTGACCGCGCCGTCTACGGCAGCATCATGACATTTGTGCTCGAGATATTCACCATCACCGGCACTTGGACCATCAAAGCCTGCCTCTTGATTCTCTACGCTCGTCTAACGTTGGTCAACTGTCCTTTACCAACACCACGCCCGCTAACACCCCAACAGGAGACACACCCTAACAAAACAGCACTTGCTAGTCAAGATCGCAGCCGCCTACTGCGTGGTGACATACCTCGTCGTAACATTCATGTTCGTCTTCTACTGGTGCAGCCCTACACCTGAGTACTGGGCCGTTCCCGTGAGAATAGACCAATGCGCCACGTACTACCACCACATGATATTCGCAACAGCATGCAACATCTCGTCCGATATTCTCCTGCTCCTCATCCCGATCCCCATCATCGTCAAGACCCGACTCCCCGCCAAGCGAAAGATCATCCTCGTCTGCATCCTTGGGCTAGGCGTGTTCAACATCCTCGCCGCCATTCTCAACCGATACTACAACTTCAGCAACCCCAATTCATACGTCTTCTTGTACTGGTATGTTGCGGAGGTCGGCATCGCCATGTTGGTGGGTAACATGCCGCTGTGCTGGCCGGTTCTACGAGCGCTCTTCGGCGTCAACGACAAGACGGACACGCCGTCGTACCACGGGTACACGTTCAGCGGAGGGGGTCGCAAAAACAAGAAGCCCAAGAATATTCTAAGCACGACGATGCTGGGCTCCACGATGTGGGATAAGCTGGATGAGCAGGAGGAGACGGCGGGGACGAAGACTGATTCACATGAGCAGACGGTGTCGGACCAAGGGAGCCAGATCGAGCTGGTTTTTCAGGGGCATGCGCACAGTCATCATCATCATGCTGCTGTTAGTGCGAATCCGGAACAGACTGATGTTTCGCAGTCATCGGCCGTTTTGTCGTCTGGGAGTAGTGGGCAGAGCCAGACGAGGCAGACGGGGGACAAGATTATGGTTGTTACCACGGTGGATGTTTCGTCGACAGAATCTCGGAAATGAGGACCAGCAACTTGATGACCCTGGAGGCATTTAGGTGAGCATGGTTTTATCTAGGTGGTATGGAGTGATATGCACGATGCATGAGCCTTGGAAGTATGGGAATGGACGGCGGTAATGGAATTTATTAGCCCCAATGTACAGTTTCGTCTCAGGCGACAGATGATGCTGATATCAAATCAACTATCTGCAATCTTATAGAAAAGTATTTAGCAGAGAATGGCACCTACAGAATAACCTCAGGAGGATATACCCTCGAAGTCGGAATTGAAAATATACCACTACACTTCGTAACTTCGCGCATGCACTCTAACGTGAAATTTGCAGTTTAATCAAGTCTACAGCCCCAAACGGGATGCTAATTACTGTCTCAAGGGGACAGGAATTTTCCACACACAGCACCCAAGCTGTTGGGACCGTTGAAAGGCTTCCATTTGCAGACAACGTGCACACCAGAGCAATACAGCTAGTGGGCCAGTAGTCTGTTTTTCCGAGGTTATGATCTTTTGCCTTTTGCTCCACAAACCGGATGAGCGACTTCAATGTTCCCTACAGGGCTTCCTGGAAGTGGTAATTCCGCCAGGTGCAGGTTGAACGCAAGTGGTCAACCAGGACGCAGCAAGTCTGGATCACTGCTACCAGGAAAAGAGTAACAGGGGCTGCTAGAGGAGCAGACTACGAGCCGGAAGGAGGAGGGATTCCCGGTTCCCAAGGGTGAGATTTATTTGAAATATAGCTTGGTGGCGCCAGTATCTCAGCCCATTAAAGTATGATGGAAGATGGGCCGAATTTCATGACTCAACAGATAAAATTGGTTGGAGATTGTTCATGGCAACGTTGTAAATAACGCCCGGGTTTCTTTTGGTTCTTTAACGGAACAAGCCCTATATCTGTCGAACTGATTTCCGAGAGCTGGAGACACCGTGGGCTGGCCACCACAAGCTTGCCTGTCCGAGGTATTGGTTTATTATGCACATATTGGCTGATGTGGTCCTCCGGGCCAGGCTCCGTACCTAGCTCAATTACCATAATTGCAGTGATGGCGCTATCATCCCCTGGCGGCGGAACATCTGCCAAAAACTGCAAAGAGCCTTGTCGACCAGGCGCAAGCATCAGGTAAAGGCTGTCCTTCGACAAAACTGTTCAAGAAACGAACTACCGCGGCCACTGGAGCTCCATTGACGGGATAATTCAGAGAAAACTTCAGCGCGGTCCACAATTCGGCCCCCAGAAAGCCCCAGTACGCCACATTCAATCGCAATCGCCTTCAATCGCCCCGAAATGGCTCGGCTCACAAGTCTCCAGGAACCCCCATGCACCTCGGCCAGGTTCCCTGATCGCCAAGCGGTCTTTCCGGCCAGCCACTAGACGGCTGGGAAGCCACAAGCGTTGCTGATCCTCCAAGGATGCCCAGGGTTGGTGGGACTCTTTCGGCTCTGCTGAGGATATCCGTCTTGGTATTTCATGCAAACCATGATGGCACTTTGCAATGAACCAAGCTCGATTCTTGTCCCAAGTTTGTTCAGTGTGAATGGACTCACCAGGCACATGCCTCCTGGTTCCGATTTCATGAATCTCTCATGAGGATTCAAATATGGATGACAATAGATGCTGGCATATCCTTCGGCATGTCATCGTGAGAGGCTTGGAGTGGCCGACGGGGCAGCTGGCAATCTGTATTTACAGCCCTCCGCCACCCGTGCAGTCGTTCACCTCTCTCCATTCTTTCACTGAGTGTGAGATTGCTAGAAAGCATTGGGCCATGCTTCTCCAAACCGTTTTGGCCGTTGGTAATTCACACGTTCTGGCTTTTGGCAAGTCTAGTAGCGTTCAGCCGGCCTCGTTTCAGGTTCACCATTGCCACTCCCAAATGGGACTCGCCGGTGCTGAGAGGCGATTCATTTCTTGTTAGCCCAATACTCGTAGGGGCGCATCAGCAAGATAATACTTGCAGTAAGCAGGCTAATTATTGCAATTATAATTTTGGGCCTTGTTCCTCTCAACCATGACCGAAAGGAGTGTTAGCCGTGGAGTAGTAGCCTCTCCATTCACCACGAGGTAAACCAGTTGACGCAATTCCACACTGATGTTTGCTTCCTTGCAGGGTATTTCCTTGCCCTGGCCGGTCGAGGATTTTGAAGGGCCCCTTGCGATTTGTTACTGCCAGTCAGAATGGCTGGTGGATGCAGCGGAACGAGTACGCGAGAACCTTGTTGCCAGTAGCTGAATTGTAAGCGAGCCAAACATGATCAAGGGCTTTCTCCAGGCCAGATAAAGCCCCTACCTATCCACCGAGAACATGACCGCGCTCTTCTGCGCGCTCTTCTGGTTCGCGGGAATCTATCGCAAGCTTGCAGAATGGTGGGAAATTGGAACCCACGCAAGGAATTGATGATGAAGAATCCAGGGCTTGGTGGCGCTAGTATTCCATGAGGTAACATTGGTGGCGGATGCATTCTTCTTCAATGTTGTTTGGCCAGTCCATGTCTGTTCTGGTTGGCGACGTTTGCTCAACTGGTGGTCAGAGAAATTTGGGTCGATGAGTGGAATCGATGAGTGGAACAGGCACTGGGTTCTTTTGATCTGTCCCAGATTGGAGTTAGAGTGCAATGGCGTGGTTCTTTCCTTCCATGTCTGTGCAAAAGAAGGCACGTCAAGCCTGAGGGGAAGGCACGATGCAACCAAGGAGTGGAGTAGCAGCTTGCCAGCTGGCCGGCCGGTCTCTGCCACCCAAACACCTTCGACAACTGAGATGCACCTGTGTGGCCGGGCAAAGAAATCAGAGACAAGACCACCTCAATCTTTTCCTACTCCAAGGACGTAATGGTAGGGAGCACAGCATTTTCACGGCCAATCTTCGTATTGGTTTCACGCCACAATTGATGAGTCGTGATCCCACATATTTTCCCCAGTTCCTGGTGAAGGAGTCGCATGCGCCATCTCTGCAACAAGAAGTCTGCAGACCACATCGACCATGATGGATACACGATTGCTCCATGCAAATTTTCGACACAAACGCACCGAGAAGCTCTGCCAACACGCACAGAGTAGTCAAAGGAATCAAGGCTGTTCATTCGATATGCCGACGCAGCACCAAGTCAACAAGTCAACGGTTCTAGTGGATCTTTATCCTCCAATCCTCCAGCAAGGCGCCGGGGTCCCCGTTCTGCCCCATGTTCAATGCTTTCTGCCATGGTTTACAGACCCGAGTCCCAATCTGTCTGGTGTCAATGATCGGATGTAAGAATTCAGTCCAGTCTCCGTCCTCCACGGTGATGATCCCACAACTCGAGCTAGTCGTTTCCACCATCACAAGTATTCAGCACTGGATGGACCAGCCAGGCCAGGTCGAACCCCCCGAACCATCACGCCGCTAGCCACCCTTGCAGTTCGCACTTCTGGTCTCTTGTTTGTTGGTTTGTTTGCTAGCTGCATGTAGGCGTTCTGTTCGATGTATTTTTAATTCTAACATTAACTTTGACGTTCACCTCGCATCCTTTCTGATCTATCAACAGTTCCATTTGCCTACAGGTGACGTCCGGCATTGCATTACATATATCTGCTTGCACAGCAAGACTACTGGCGCCAATATTCAGCCTGGCGCATATTGGCTTTTATTATACTCACTTAGTCTTTTACCCCTGTGGTATATTTATCTCTTAAATAATCGACTGCCGATTTGATCTCCTCTTTACAATAGATTCCCGCGCCCCCAGTTCTATCACATCAAACATCAACACCTACCAATACCGAAAATCTTTCAAGTCCTCGCAATTCCACAGTGTCCAAGTCGACAAAGAGACCCCGCGTACAAGGTGACCAGTTATATTGGGCAAACACGGTATACGACGTATGTTGCGTGCCAAGGGTTCGAGCGGCACATGTCTCACTTGCATCTCTGGAAAGGAGATCACGCATACATCCCCTGCCACCCCACGATCGAGGATCGGACTCTGTGTCACCATATCTCCAGTTGAATCGACCCAGCATTTGGATCTGAACAGCCGGCGTCAATAAAAATGGCATCTTTAAACCCCCCGGACTCGGGACACCAGGAGTCTCAAACATTCAACGAGAAGGGGCTCCCACAGCTAAGCGCAGTAGGCTCCAGAGAAGAGGAATCCAACACTCCAGCTGTCGAACACGATGTCGCGGCCAAGCTACCAGTGCCGTCGAAACTGAGGGAGATCAATAACCGAATAGAAAATTTGGCGGGTTTTGAAGCTCGAGGTATTGCTCGTGTACTGCCTGAGGAACGTCAACCACCTTCGCGGTCCAGCGATCTTCAAGTAGCCATCATGTGGTACAGCGCAAACATTTCTCTGAATAACCTCGCCGCAGCCATGCTTGGTCCCTTGGCCTTTCAATTGGGCTTTTTGGACTGCGCCATGTGCGCCGTGTTTGGAGCCTTTGTTGGCAGTCTGACAACAGCTTATATGAGCATTTGGGGCCCCCAGAGCGGAAACCGAACCATGGTAAGTTTTCGACTCCTTGTACACCTTGTATCGTGGCCATCTGCAAAGCAATTCGTTACAGGAGATACAAAATATGACATCACGCGGCCGACCAAATTGCTGACAAAATATCAACCTCTCTTAGGTCGTCTTACGATTCTTCATGGGATACTGGCCCTCCAAGATTTTGTGCTTCCTGAACATCATTCTCATGATTGGCTACGCGACTATCGATGGCATCATCGGCGGACAAGTCTTGTCTGCCGTCAGCGGCGGAAAGATGACTATTATTGTTGGGATTGTCGTGGTGAGCGTTGTGTGCTGGGTCGTGGCGGTTTTCGGCATGGCCCTGTTTCATAAATATGAGAGGCGAGTTCACACTATTTGGCCATGAAGAACCGACTGCTAACTGAGCCTAGATACTCGTGGCTTCCCCAAACAATAGCTCTCTTCATTCTTATTGGCGTCGCGGGTCCGTATTTCGACGCTTCAACTCCCTCCCAGAACACTGGAAGCCTTCTCGCTGCTCAACGGCTGTCATTCTTCAACATTTGCCTCTACGTGCCAAATTCATGGGCCGGCGCCGCCTCTGATTTCTATGTCTACTATCCTGAGAAGACATCGAAACGCAAAATCTTTCTTCTCACCCTCACTGGCATATGGACTGCCTTTACCTTTGTGTACCTCATTGCCATTGGTCTCGGCACCGGGGTTGCCAACAGCCCTGCCTGGGCTGCTGCCAACGATGTTAGTTCTGGAGCTCTGGTTGTCGCAGGATATGAACCTCTTAAAGGTTTCGGACGCTTCTGCTCTGTGGTTGTTTCTCTTGGCGTCATCGCCAACAGCATCCCGAGTACCTATTCCGCGGCGCTGGGCGTCCAAGTTCTCGGCCG
Source organism: Pochonia chlamydosporia 170 (assembly GCF_001653235.2). NCBI lineage: Eukaryota > Fungi > Ascomycota > Sordariomycetes > Hypocreales > Clavicipitaceae > Pochonia > Pochonia chlamydosporia. The sequence goes on along the minus strand of NW_019154043.1, from coordinate 936,725 downwards.
ATACTTTAAGGCTGTTCCCCGATATGTTTGGTCGACGGTCCTTATTCTCATTGAGTTCGTCCTGGCAGTCGCTGGTCGAAACATATTGTTCACGATTTTTCAGAATTTCTGCGCACTAATGGGCTACTGGGCCATGATTATGTTCTTCATTGTGCTCATGGAACACCTCATGTTCCGTGGTCGCCAAGGCTATGACTGGTCTCGGTGGGAGGACAGAGAGTACCAGCCGCTCGGGCTCGCAGCTCTCGCAAGCTTCTTGATTGGGTGGGCTGGTGCTGTCTTGGGTATGGCTCAGGTTTGGTACACTGGTCCTATCGCCAAGTTGGCGGACGGTGGTGATGTTGGACTCTGGATTGCCTGTGGCTTCACCATTGTCACTTTTCCACCGTTGCGAGCTTTGGAGCTTAAGTATTTTGGACGTTAAAACTTCACGCTGTGTTTACGACATGATCTGTAAAAGAGATTCCTGTGATTTCTTTACGCATTCTTCACGATGCCACGAAGCGCCATTGATCATAGTACGCTGACACTGCCCCAAATTCACACATACTTCATGGTGCCAGAAAGGTTCACATGTATATATCGACTTAAACAGCATTTTGAGGGCAGTTAGCAGTCTTGAATTAGTATCCTTTTAAACTACATTGGCTTGCAAAACTTTTCCGGTGTTACAGTAGATGGCTTATTGGGTGTCACGGTTTTGTTCCTGACTTCCAGACTTGCCACTTGCCAATCACTTGTGTCCTTTCCGCCATCTCTCAATATTACGATTTTCTTGTCGATTCAGTTGTGAGGGCTAGTGGGATAAATCCTTTGTGAAGTTTAGGCACTTCTATGGTCGTACATGTGCATGACTGCCTGCATGCCTACACACAGGACCAGCTGACTGCTTGACTACTCTACCAGCCTAGAGACATGCAGCTTTGGACTGATTGTACGCCTTACACCGAGCAGAGTTGTAGCGATAGCTCATGTTGCAGTCACAGTAGGGATTGAAAATGTTCATAAGTTTAACTCGCAGAAGGGAGCTTGTCTCAAGTCCCTTCGACAGAGAATCATGACCCTGATAGCTGCAATTTATATCATTTGTATACCATAGCTTGCCAAGACAGAAGCCCGATAACAGTCGGCCGAGCTTAAACTCCTTCAGAGAACTCCATACAACGACTGCATCTTTCCTTCTTGAGATTGATGTATCGGTTCAGCGACAACAGCCACAGTTTTGTCTCTTGTCAACGTCACCGCCACTGTCGAGACAACAGCTTTCACTGAAGTCACACGTGAGTCCACCGCAGCAGTCGTTATTGCCATAACAGCCGAGATTCGGTATGTTACAAGTTAGTCGTTTTTCTAGATTCGCCGGTCCTCTGGGTTTTATTCCCGCGGCTAGACCTGACACCGTGAGAGCGGCTAAAATGATGATTGAAATCTGCATTTTTGGGCTTGTGTTGATTGATGTTTCAGATGATGGTATGGGGAAAATTCAGATGCTGGACAGAGTGGAAAGCAGAGGAAGGCTATGGAAGGGGAAAAGGGTTTTATACTTGACTTTTATGCCATTGCCGCACCTACGCCCAAACATCCAAGTAGATTGCCTCGCGGGACGTACCGAGCCGAGCTTCTTCGGTCACAACACCTGTCTCTTCATCTCCTTTTCGTACGCTTGTAGTAGTTGGGTTCTCTTGAAGAATGTGAGTCAACATTTCAGGGTCGTGCGGTAACAGCGGCTGGATCAGCAGCCGAGACACGGCAATTAGTGGCATCCATCGCGTCGGTTCGGTATCAGCCTGAGAATACATCAGAGAGTGTGCTGACGCTCCGTAATGGATATTTTCTGACACCTCAGTGCTTTCACGCTATACAACTATCTGGTATATATTGCGGCCACGGGATGCAAAGGACAACTATAGCTTTTAGCCCGATCTCAGCCGGCGTTCTATGTGCGAGGAGCAATGCTGCTGACTTGGGCTCCTAAACAGTATTAAGCGAGTTTATCAGTCAAGTCTAAGACAGGTACTGACCGGTCAGGAGATATGGACTTGTGGTCCACACCGACAACCCGAAATGTCATAGGATCATGGTATGATTCAGTTTCAGAAACCACAAAATAAAAGAGAAAAGAAACGAAAAGGAAAGAAAAGGCAATAGACGGACACAAACAGAGCTATCTGTTGCCATGCGGACATCGATGGATGGTGATCAAATCTCCGAGACCAGAACCATAGACGTGTGATTCATGACAGAAATGGCCAGCTCATGAGATATGTCCCAATCACTCAAATGCCATGTTTGAGATGTGCCGCTCTCCATTTCCATTTATTCCAGTTTTAACTCGTCGCAACTTGCTGCTTGCGTTGCCCAATCCTATCTCCAAAGACGATGAAATCAGATTTAGACTCGGATTGACAAGCTCTATGCGATGCAGGTATAAGTGGCTAGGCCGTCACGCTCTTCTCCCGGAAAACCAGCAAACACCTGGGCCGACAAAGCCTGCCCTACTCATTGCTACGTTAACCAATTTCGTAAGCGCAAGGCACCTGTTATAGTTCAGCCCTCCACGATTGCCGATCTAACACTAAAAACGATCCAAAGGTCTTATAGAGTGATGCATCACTGATCTCGTAGCCTATAATGGAGGTTAGGTTTACTTCCTAAGCGCTATTGGTATCTTCGTTTTGGCTCAGTTCCCCGGCATACCCATACCACATTCCAAGGTTCGAGCACTAATAGTTGGATAAGTTGCGTTTAAAAACCTTTCACCAAGGACCACTTCGTTCTAATTTGGTCTCACTGTGACTCTAACGCTTCGTAGGTAAAGACCACCTGTGCCGTGGTTTCCACGGAGAGACCGAAGTGTTCTATTAATTAGACTTGCGCATACGGAGTATGTGATTATGTAGCGTGGCGCTCGTTATCTGGCTCTGGCAAATACAGTGTCGAGCGTTAGGCACCGCTGATGAAGTCCACCGATGTTGAAGGTTCCCATCACAATACTCCAAGACAAGAAGGCATGTTCCTACAAGGTAGGTATACCCAAGTCTGAATATCTGCCGCTTGCATGGAAGCATAGCCTCGAATGTATGGAGCGAGTCAGAATCTACCCAATATTAGCGCCAGTCTCAAGATACAGCATATAAAACATGCCTTTCCTCCCATTGTCCAAGCAATCTCTCCTGTGTATCCCGCCCCATCATCTCTGTCAACCATCCCATCGTCGAAACAAGGGTATCAAAAAAATCTCAAAACGCCAACTCAACACTACCACTCAAATCTTAGCCATGCACAATCCACACGCATCATGCCCACACTCCCGAACCACCTCCTCCCCCTTCTCACCATTCCTCGTCACCACTCCCAGACAAGACGCAACACCAGGATCATTCCCACCACCACACTCGTGACACACCCACCCCTTCTTCACAATCTGAAGCTTAACAAAACACTTTATCTCCTTGCACGGTCCGTCGACAACAGCTCTTATGATGGTAGGTCGGGGTTGGCAGCGACGAGCCTTCACGCCGTTTCGTAGAGCGACCATTTGAGCGGTTGGGCAGTCTCTAACGTGGGCTGGACGCCATGTTGATCGGCCGATTTTGTGGCCGCATTCCTTTATGCGGACCAGTTCTTCGCACATGGTGGTTGATATCACGGCGTGTAGACTTGGCCCAAGCTAGCTTGCGTGATGGGTTGTAGGCGTATTCGAATTGTCCTGGGGGCAAGGTTTATAGATGGGAGATTGGTCGAAATGGGAATGTACATATCATCAGTGAACCGACATATTTCACTTTATGGTCACTTCACCTTCGTTGTGTTCAGCATGTTGAGTTTGTGGTCGCGCAAACGAGCGAGTCGTCATTCACATGGAGATATTGAACAGATAGAGTGTGACTTGGTTTCACTTGTACTGCCGGCTGTTCAGTTTGCTCCCACCGAAGAAAACAGATGCAGAGGTTCGTTTTCAGAGTGCTGTAGAGATGAGCTACTCACTTCCTCCCATCCTCAAGAATCATATGCGCCCCCTTTTCGGCGATAGCATATACAGTCGCTTGTAAATGCGCACTGATCTGCAAGGGCATCACACTTGCATCCACTACCCTCAGCCCTTTCACCCCGTAGACCCTCAATCTCTCATCAACTACTCCTCCTTTGATACCGGCTTTTCCGCCCATGCCGCATGTGCCGACGGGGTGCCAGTCCGTTATGGTATTGTCCTTCACCCAGTCCCGTAACTTGGTGTCGTCACCCACTGTATCAGAGGTAGGGTTCGCAGGAGCACGGATGATACTAGCTAGAGGATGTGTTTGGGCAATCTTTTGGCCAAATCGAATGCATTCTTTGATAATTTCAGCATCCACCTGCCCGTGGCTGCCGGCGTAGTACGCTGGATCAATGATGGGCTTTATGTCGCCGGTTAGTCCTTTGCTGGGGCGGATATGAATGGATCCCACGGAGAACGGGTGCTGCAGCATCTGGAGCATGGTGCCATATTTCTTGCCAGTGTCCCCCTTGAAAGTCGTGCTCCAGTTGCCAAGGTCAAAAATGTATTCGATTTGGCCGAGTTTCGATGTTCCATCAAGGCGTTTCCTAAGAATGGCGCGCTTTTCCGGGTCAAAGGCCGTGATATTGGCAGCTTTGGAATGCATATCGGCGAGGATATTTGGAGGAATGGTCTGAGAGAAGGGAATATATGTGAGTGAACATGGCAATATGGTGAATGGACCTCGTTGTTCGCGGAGATATTGCTCCCTGGCGGCTGTAATAACGGCTTCGTCTGTCAATAGGTCATCGGGGTTCGATAGCGAGCGATCTACCTCGAAAATCATGGCAACCACTACGCGCTGTGAGTAAACTGTACTTCAACAAGGGGTATGAGGTTGTGAACACTCACTAATGTGGTCTTGCAAATTCTCTCCGACCATTGGACTATTCACCTTTACAGCAATGCCCGCCCTCTCCAGAACTTCAGGACTTCCAATGCCAGACATTTCTAGAATTTGGGGAGACTGTATGGTTCCAGCCGACAAAACCACCTCCCTTGCCACAGGCACAACATGTTCCGCGCCGTCATGGCCGAACCTCACACCACTTGCTACATATTCATTGCTTGATTCATCTTTGACAAGTACAATCTCGTGTACTATGGCTCCGGTCAAAACATGTAGATTTGTCGTCTGTTTTCCAGCGAGGTAGCTGGTAGAGTAGCTACGAGTAGCTGTCCTCGGGTCAACGGTGTTCACATTCGTCCATACGCCGACATTTGATCCCGTCAAGTGAGCATTGTTGGTCTTGACACCAACTGCATTAAGCGTCGAGTGCCATAGCTTGTGGGAAGGTGAATAGTCCGGAGTGTACGAGATTTGAATGGGACCAGACGTGCCAAAAGCTTCTGGTCCGTGTGTGGCGTTGTGCTCCTCCTTGAGGGATTGATTTGGCGGATGGAAAGTTTCCGACTTTTTGAAGAATGGCCTTTGAATGCCAAGTTAGCTTGACAATCAAAGTAAACGTGTCGGACAAGACGAAAGGATGATGTTCCAGGTTTGCACACAGGCCATGCTCATTGTGCCACCCACCGAACGTTCTCATGGGCAAAAAAAAAAAAAAAGAAAATCCTCCAGACTCACAGCAAATCGTCCCAAGCCCATCCATGGTTCCCCAGTGCATCCCAGCTGTCATAATCCTCTTTCCCAGCTCGGACCCATGTCATAAAGTTCAAGGCACTCGTTCCGCCCAACACTCTTCCCCTCGGCCATGGCAACTTTCTTCCCCCAAGACCACTCTGCGGCTCCGTTTCAAATGCCCAATCCAACGGACCACCGAGCGAGCGGCCGTAAAAAGCAGGGATATCGACATTCTCCTCTCCGTGGCCTATGCGGCCTGCTTCTAGGACACCGACTGTAAGTGATGCATCTTCGGCAAGACGAGAGGCGACAGCTAGACCTGCCGTGCCGCCCCCAATAACGATGTAGTCGTAGGAATGCCTGAGAAATGAATCTATTGTGGCTTCGATTGGACTCGTCATTTCAAACGGAAATCGAGCGACCTTGTCTGTGCTCCAAAACTCCAAAAGGCTGGGTTTGGGCTGGTGTGACAAGTCTCCAAGATGTCGCAATCAATGAGCGGGAGTGTGAGTGTCTCACAATCGGATCAACTCATCCGAGACAATGAGCAGTTTGCGTGCGAGAGAGGGAGAAGACAGTTAGAGTATTGCCCGCGCCATGAATTGATTGACTGTCCAGGATTTTGATGTCGTCTGGTGCAATGGTGCTCCGTACAATTGGCGATGTAGCAAACTCTCTCCGCGGGGAACAAAATGTCCCCCAATTAGAAATTGTTCCAACATTTAACATTGGAACAGGAAGTCTTAGTTAGGTTGCATTGCATTCTTGCGGTTCCCATAGTTGGGTCCATTAGCCACCAAATACTCACGGCACTCACAGCACCTGAGACAGGCAGGAATAATAGGACCATTTATCGACTGTCAACAATGACAGCATTCACAACGTTGGACCAGCTTGACCAACCCAATAGCCATGACTCCTTGTCAGCCAAAAATTGTGGGAAACCAGGAAATTCAAACAGATGGTCAGGACCGAGGCTGACCATCCAACAAATACTTCCGAGATCGACAGAGTGCAGGGTAGGGCTCCAAGCTTGACTGTCCGGTGAATTGCCCAGCACGGAAACGGCACAGGTTCTATCTTTCATCGGCCAGATAATCCGACGACATTGATCTTCGAATCCTAGATTTTGAGATTCTTGGTTTCGTTGATTACAGTTGCGCCATTGCCGAAGGATCTGGGTCCTGTGAATCCTATGGCATCCATTGTCGCACGGGATCACTTCCTTGACCTGCAAAGTCACTAATTCCCGTACCCGAGGGCAAGAGGATTGCGCATTGACCCAGGGGATTCCGAAAGAGCTTGAAATGATTATCCAAGTGTGACGATTACGCCTAGCTAGACTTGTCGTTCTTGAATCAGAATAGACATTGTTTGTGATTTTGATGATTGATAGTGATGCAATTCGTGTGACATTGTTCTGCTCAGCCCAGATGGCTTATTTTGGGGCGATCGGCAATTACCCTTGCCCTCGATTGTTTCCCGTCAGCTTCAACTTTGAAAAACTGTTAGGTCTCACCACACGTAAGATCGATTCACTTGTGATCCAACTTCTCCCGCGTGCATCTCATGGAATGCATTAAATCCTGTGCTGCACGACTCCGAATGTGCTCAAGGTACTCCGTGCTCCACACGAGCTGGCATGATCATCGCTAACCATGACGATGCCCGATGATGCGAAACCTACATCTACTTGCACCACATCATGCTCTAAGACAATATTCTTGTTCGTGCTTAGCTTGGCGGCATGATCTGCGAATCATCAGATCGATTCCGCTACCTCCTGAAAAGCTGGGCGTATGAATCCTGTCAAGTCTCCGCCTCCGCTGCATGGCTTATTCGTGCCATGGTCAATGCCATAACCCTGCCCAATAAAGTTGAGTCGTGGGCGTTTCTACTAGTTTTCTTTTGTGTTGAGCTGAACTGTAATTGAGTGAGTGCGAAAGGAGTAGGTCAAGCGACGTTTAGGGCTTCTCTCCCCCTGAGGGCCAAGAGTATAGTTTCCTTTTTTGACATTATGCAATAATGTTGTGTCATTAGCCTACTTGTGAAACTCCATGATTAGTTTGCCACTCATCGAAAGGTTCTCGCAAAGGGACCTACTAGTTAGATCTCCTGTGCTATAATGGCACTTCATTTATTGTAGTCTAATTGCAAATCTCCGTTTTCAGGTAGCTTAGAAGCCCAATGCAGCAACCGCATTTCCAGTCATGACCCATCGTCTGTCGCCATCGACTGAAATGGCAACTCGCGGCTGTCCACCATGCGGTTTCTTTCTCCGTGGCCCGCTCAATTATTTCTTGCTTCCCACACCTAAAGGCAGAATCATTTGCGGCGGAAATGTAATTTTGCCGGATAGCTTGATGTGGTGGCACGATGGTAGTTGTGGCGGCTCAATAAACGAAACATTGGTGCGAGGGTTTGCAACTCCAGCTCTTAGTGACATGTTTCGTGGTCAGCTTCCTGATTTGTCAGGAGGCTGGAAATCGGGTTTGGAAAGTGATGCTTCGCCTTCCCTATTCAAATCTACAGTTGCATTGACTCGGAGTACCGAGTATTGTCATGACACTCAATGTCTAGCACGAAGTCCTCGGGACTGACTGTTCACTTGGCTCTTGCGTCTCGATGCATCTCCTATTGTTGAACGATTTCACCAGACGGTGAAACTTTTGCCGGGCGCAGGACTGAAGTTGTAGGTGTGCGGCCACTGCCCCCCCAGTAGTGAGCCCTTGGTGGACATGAATAGAAACCAAAAGCGCCCCTTGCGCTCGTAACCGGCCGCTTGACAGATCAGAGTTGGAGCATGCCAAACCCATCTGGGTCTGATCTGTGGGTGACTTGGCCCATACCAGCGGGCGGATGAGAGTGATCAATGTTTCCACCAAAGTCTGGGGCGCAGCTCTTGGACCAAATCCACAGGGGCTGACGGCATTGCGATGAGTACGATCCTCGTAAGCCGCCCCCACCAAGTTGCACCATTTCGGCCCATCCTCTGACGGGTGGGAATGGTACACCGCAGGCTGCTACATTGAGGAGACGAATAGGGTGCTTGCGTGTGCATGGAGGAGTAGCTTTGAAGACGGAATTGTTTGGCACGCTCCATATGCTGCTTGGGTCTTGACTCCTTCGAATGCTCAGGAGAGTTCAACCACCGGCATCCTTCACACTCTGATTGAGTAGCTGGCACCGTCTTCGTCAAGTCGAGCATAAGCCTGGACGATTCGTAGCAGATAGAGTATGGAGCAGATGGTCTAGGCCTCAAATGTTGTAAGGGGCACCAAAAGGGACAGTCGCAGCGTGCTTTAGCGAGAGTCCGGGCCATGCTGTCGCCATCTGCTTCCAGGTCCTTCTTCCTTCATCTCTCAGATGCGTGGAGCACGGAGTGCAGGGATTGATGCGAGGTGGTCCCAGAGTGGTGCCTTGGGATGTTTGACTTCGGGAGCATTGTGTTGGTTCAACATGGCTGGCTCCATCTTTCCAGGAGGCGTCCGCCCCTTTGGCACGTTGCTTGTGCCATCCCTGCCGTCAGCCCCTTTTCTGCCTCAGGCATGAACCCCGACAACATCAACGTGTCCTCATGATAAAGAGGACCATCCCGCACCACCAGATGCCATCAAGTCTCTGTTGAAACAGCCAGTTTGAAGAAGAGAACACTTGTCCTCACCTTCAAAATTGTCGTCACCTACCCCATCACCTGACTCACCACCAATATCCACTCCAGGCTGACTCATTTCTATTATCGTTGCCTGCCATGCCTTTGGCGTATATCTGCCACTGAGGGAACGGGCCGCTTGCTTGCATCACTTGCACTCCATACCGCACGCTAGGACTGTCGAAGACTGCTCGGATTTGGTCCTGACATCTTCAGCACCCTTCGAGCGCTGAAACACAACAAATCCACAAACAATATGGCGTTTGAGCAAGCATCCCCGATGACAAAGTTCGAGGCATCACCGGCCGAGTCCTTCATGTCGCTCCCCGGTGACAACTACACATCACTCTTCGCCCCGACCACTCCCTCATCATCAACCATCAATCCTCTCGATATGATGACTCCTCAGTCACACTCTGAAGACAAGCAGACCCCTCAGCTGCCTGTCATTTCAGAAGAGGCCGAGTCACCCGCCACCGAGAACGCACCGTCATCAGACAAGTCAGAAAAGAAGCAGACCAAGAAGAGAAAGTCTTGGGGTCAAGTTCTTCCAGAGCCAAAGACCAACCTTCCTCCTAGGTAAGAGTGACAAAGCGACACAACAAAACGCCTCGTCAAACCTAACAAAACTTTGACAGAAAACGAGCCAAGACCGATGATGAAAAGGAGCAGCGACGTGTCGAGCGTGTTCTCCGTAACCGCCGCGCCGCCCAGTCCTCACGAGAGCGAAAGCGTCTCGAAGTCGAGGCTCTGGAGATACGCAACAAGGAGCTTGAGGACATGCTCATGAACGCACAAAAGGCCAACCTTATGTTGGTTGAGGAGCTAAATCGAGTCCGTCGGGATTCTGGCGTTGTGACTCGATCATCATCTCCACTGAGTTCTCTCCGTGACGCTCCTCTGTCATTATCACAAGAGCTCTTCAGCTCCCAAGACGGCCACAAGGCGCATCAGGAACGTGCCGCTAATTTGGTAGAGCACCTGATGAAATCAACTGCGAACCCCACCGTCAATCCAGCCTCACTGTCTCCCGAGCTGTCACCTGTCCCTGATGAGCCCGAGTCTCACTCGGCCTCTGTGGAGGCGCAGTCTAGCGAACAGAACTTGGCCACCTCTTCCGACCTGACACAACATCCTGCTGAGATGTTGTCAGACCTGCAGTGTCACAAGTCGGCGAAGGTGCCCAAGTCGTTCCAGGACTCGCAGACTCCGATGTCACCTTTATTGACATGGGCTCTGCAGCTCAGGATGATGCTGCTTTCAGCCTCGGCGATTCTTTCGGCATGTCAGCGGCCATTGACACAGATCGCTATGTCCTCGAAAGCGGGCTTCTCGCTTCTCCCAACTCCTCAATTATTGACGACGATTATCTGGCTGGTGACTCTGCAGCCGGCCTCTCGGGTCAGTCAACCTTCGACCTCTTCAACATCGACGACTTCCTCAACGACGAGGCAAACCATGTCGTCTCCGACATTATGGCAGCGAGCGACTATGCCGCTGCGGACCACGGCTTCGAGCCCAAAGTCCACGACTCTGAGATTCAAGTCTCTTAAGAAAATCCTATCCTGCAGCCCCAATCTGGCGCGTCCCTTGATGGATGCGACGATGGAGGCATTGCGGTTGGTTTCTGAGGGAAGTGACTCTCGTGTCGAGGATATTGGGAGCGAGTCCAGTGCGACGCGCGATCAAGTCAGCGAACTGACACGATGTCTGAGGGGCATTGTTTTACCGTCACGAGAGGTCTTGATGACTCTCCTCTGGGCCTTGAAGGTAGAGGAGCGCAAGATCCAAAGAAGGAATGACGAAAACCTCCGACTCGAGAGTGGCAACCCAGAATACCAATCCTTATTATCAAAGTCAGAAAACAAGACATTCGTCTTGAAGGTATCAGGGATGAAGCGAAGTAGGACGCAAGTTGGTGGCAATACCTCTAAACGGTACCGCCTAGCATGAAAAATGAATTTCTTTAGTGTGTGGTTTGCTTATTGGGATAGCGGATTGGTAAAGGCGCTCAACATGGTTCCAGGTCAGACAAGACTTAGATGAACCCGGAAACTCAGGTCATGTATACTACATAGGAAATACATTGTATTTCAAGCGTTTTTCATAATTTTCTGATCACATCGTGTGTATAACGGGCTGTAAAAGACCCCATTGTATTGTGCTGCAACTAAAATGCCAAACGCTATCCCGTGCCAAATTTCTTATCATAATAGCCAAAAACATAACTCCATTTACCACAGGCCATCCATTTCCTGCATAGCAGCCTCCTCATCTGCAAAGTCTTCATTTGTTGCATTTCCATTTACCACTTTAAGTATCACCTTGGGCTGGTCGTTGCTCTCTGCTTCAGCAATCAAAGCATCCAAATCCTCATCCTCCTCATCATCCTCCACCCTCCGAGGTATGGGCTTGCTGTCCTGCCCCTCTGCCTCGGCAATAAGCGCATCCAAATCGTCTTCATCATCCGGCGCGTTCTGACTCCGGACGTTCCTTGGCGTCGCTCCATACAAATCCTCATCGTCGGGCACGTCGTCTTGCGTAGGGGTCCTTGGTCTTGACTGAGTAGTGGTATTGTGCACATTCTCTCCAGATTCAGCAGCACCGTCAGCATTTAAACCAAAATCATCTTCTTCAATTGTATCCTTGGGTTTCGCCTCGTTAATCATCTCTGATCTCGCCGCCATGACTCGTTTCTTATGTCCTGCCTTCTCGACCATGGCTAATGCATCGAGGAACTTGGCTTTGGGGAATAAATCATCCAACCACATCTGGTAGAATGATAAGAGGCGAGCGGCGTCGGAGAATTCGTGGCCCTTGCCTTTGATTTTCAGGTCTCGTGCTCGTTGGCGCAGTTTGGGGAGGCCGGCTGGACCTAATAATCTATATAGGGTGTTAGAACATGATGCTTTGTAGGGTGGTGATTGTCGAATACAGGTGATATTTACCTTTCCTCGTCGAGCTTCACAGCTGGTACTCTTGGGCGCTTTTGAACTGAAACCTCCTCGTCGATACCGAGCCCTTGTGATGGTGGCTCTTTTCGCTTCTTCGCTGAGGATGGAGGGGGGCTTGGTGTTGCAAATGGATCATCTGATAAATCATAATTGTCAAGGTCATCGTGACGATTTGGTGGCAATTTGCCGGCTGAAAGTAATGTCGACATATTGTCGTTTTATCGTGCCAATATGCAAATTGACGTCTGTAGAATAGGTCATCAACGATGGTGGCTACATGTTCTCTTAACGCGTCTTGTGCTGGGAGACGCGCTTCGTGGGTTCCCAATTGGGGTGTCCGGTACGTACCGCCAGACAGCGAATCACCGTCCACGTGATTCGAGTAGTCAGCACCACGTGACTTTATCCTGAGGCACCACGATTCCCGGTCCGCAGGCGAGCGTCGAGGGTATTGAACTTCTTGGGAATCTCCTCGAGCCAATTGACAGCTTTGGGGCGTGAAAACCATCTGCAAAATGGCCGAAACCGCGACCAAGCAGACGCCCTCGTCCTACGTTGGGACGAGTAAGGTCGTCCAGACGGATTACCCGGTATGTTGCGACGCAATTGAGAGTTCAATTGGGGAAGAGGAATGCTGACTTGAAATCTAGCTCATCGACAACGATCCGTATGTTCCGCTCTTCTCTCTCTTCAAAATGGATGCAATGGATGCCTTACTACCCCGGCTGTTAAACATGGCTGCTTGGGACTGCTAATGGCGCTTGTATGCCACGGAATGGCTGCTAATTCTGAGAACAGTCACTTTAAGCGAGTTGTTGGATATGCCCGAACCTCCGATTACGTTGCTGGTGGTGCGGCGGCCGCTTTCGCCCCCGGTGCACTCTACGCTCTCGAAAAGTTTGCTCCTTCATACGTCGGAAAGGGCGGTTTCGCCAAGGCTATGCGGTTAGCCGGTGTTGTTGGTGTTGCCGGCGGTTTCCTCTACTTTTACCAGCGATCATGTCGTACGTATCCTCATAGTAATGTCATAACATGGAGAAGGATGGAGGGGGGCGTATTTGGAGAAGGCTAATACGGGATTATCAGTTCGATTCTACGGCGCCACCGAAAACGCTCGCGAGATCGAGATGGATATGCGGGAAATGGTGTCCAAGGTCAAGGCCGGCGAGTCCCTGTATGGCGAAAGCAGACTGAGCCCGTACCTGCAGGGTGTTGCGGCCCGACAGAGCAGATACTCTGCGCTCTTTTTCAGCACAGTACCGTGGTTCAACTTTGTCAACCATAACCAGCACGGTGTCGATACTGCCAAGTACTATCAGCAAGCGGAACGGGAGTTGGAAGCCGAGCGGGGTGCGAAGAGCTCGTAGGGATGGACAATTAGAGAAATTGAAGAGCAAGGATATGGCTAGGATGTTGTAAAGGGCAGAGCGAAGTCCAGTCGTTTGTGTATATTAACTGGTAAGGAGGTCTTGCCTCGATGGCTTTTCATAAAGAAAAAACTTCCAACACACTGTGCCCTATTCGGTTGTGGCCTGGTGGCAGATGGAGCTGTGAATCACATTTGGGGCATTATGCAGTATCGAGACTCAAATTAGCCCAGCAAGATTCTTTGCGCCACTGGACCAAAGACAGCAAAGTGTTGATGCCTGTCTAATTTCCTTGTAAGGAAGCAGCTGCCTTAACTGCATGACGGTATCTTATAACGACAGCGTTGGTTCGTCGAATAGGCGTGTTGGGTACGTTAACTTAACACGCAACGCCGGTCAAGTTCAATGGAGGTAAGGGTAAGAAGAGCACAGTTTCAATTCTATACACCGTCATATTAAGGACGTACTGAGTTCACTAAAGTTTGTTCCATCTACTCACAAACGCTTCGCCCTGGGACGAATTTGGTTCTGTCACTTGCGTAAGCCTCCCGTCTCTAGGGTACCTTCAAGATGTCGACGGGGCATTTGTATTGGGCACATGCGTAGAAATGAAGCTTCGCCCTTTCGAAGGAGCCGATTGAGCTGCAGGCAAGTTACCCTGACTACCAAGTTTGCCACAGGGACTCTGAACCAAAGATGTGTAAGTGTACTTGAAGGGAGGACATGAGTGGATCGTCCCACCCTGAGACGAAGGCAGATTTGGTTGTCGATCAACCGCATGTAAGAGTGCGACATCCCTTGTATGTTGTGAGTAGCTAGGATTGAGCCGTATTCCAAGTTGCTTGTACGAGAGGCATTGGTAGCAGCTGTTAGCTTAAGGACGCGTGACAATGATGAGGGATGAGATGGCATCTATGTGTTGCTAAGAGTTTTGGCATTGCTTCAACGATCCACTGAATACGTTTCGTTAATGGGTTTAACAAAGTTCCAATAAGCTTCAGATGTTATCTCGCCACCGATGGGCCGAAGGTATGCTCACAAAAGAAAGCAAAAATCTACCACAGCTGGACATGCGTCAGGTCCTCCCTCCCTGCATGAAACCGATCCGCAGAGCCGCACAACGTCAATTACTACCAGTTTCAAACACAACGCAAAGGGGGATAGTCGGCCCAGTTTAAGACTATTTTGTCTCTCGATAATTTGGCTCCCGGTCACTAAGGGCGGTTTCCCATAGCGGTTATCACGAATCGGGCAGCGATGGACCCTGGTACAACAGACTATTCGAGGAGATCTGAAGACTCCGTTGAGACCGTTATATCACCGTCTGGCACTGAAACACTGCACATCTGTTAGCAAGGGACTTTCCCTAGCCTTGAGGGCTTCAAGACCCCTTGAGAGTAGTTGGTGAGACTTGTGCCCTTTTACGCCAAACAGGCAGCACAACAAGCTCACGGTGCAGAGAAGGACAAGAACAACAAACAATACAACTTGTATAAATAGCTCGTCTACAGAGCCCTCATGCCAAGCTTTCTCATCATCAAACACGTTCAGTTCATCACACTCGTTCAACCAAAACCCACCACTCCTTTCAACGACCAACCTCCAACTCAGCAAAATGAAGGCCTTTGCCGCTGCTGTTGCCCTCTTTGCAGGTGCTGCTCTCGCCCACCCTGCCGCCTTGGCTGCCCGTGATGGCCCCTGTCCCGACCTTCTTTACAGCGTGGCCCAGTGCTGCTCTACTGATGTCTTGGGTGTCGCTGACCTAGACTGCTCTACTCGTACGTCTTGCTTGTTCCGTGGAAAGGGAAAGCGATGTGAATACAATCAGGTCAATGCTAACTATAATGTAGCCTCGAGTGCCAACGATGCTGAGGACCTCAAGTCCAGCTGTTCTACCGCAGGTGCTGCTCCCAAGTGCTGCACTATCCCGGTGGCAGGTTTGGGTGTTCTTTGCAAAGACGTCTAGAGTGCCTAAATATGGAGACGTGTATTTCTCAAAGAGGATTGTGTGTGAGCGGCTTTACATAACTTTCAATTCATGGGGTTGCATATTTTGAAAGGAGATGAGGTTATATATTCGCTGGGTAATGGGTGTTTAATGGATTGGAGTAAATAAACTAATTTTGCCCAAACTATGAAATGTATGATGTGTTTGTGACAGCTAATTTGTATCACTCTTCTCGGTGGCAAGTTGACAACAGGTTAACCACATCCAAGTCAACTAACTTTCTAAGTAAACGAACTGTGACAAGCCACCAACTCCGAAGTATACGATCAAGAAAACAAACCTCATACACACAGTTTCTATGTGGTATGTGTATACTTATGTGGGAAAACGATGAGGCTACCCTTCCAAACTCGGCTCACAACCAGCGCCAGTTTTCCCCAAACTAATCAATCCTTAATCGCCGCTTAGTTAATACAATATCGCCTAAGACGGCTCACATGCAGAAAATAGCAACTAAACCGCTCCAACCCGGCGGCAAGCATCCCTGTCTTTGGCCATCGGAGAGCAGCGCAGTCATGCCACCAAGCCTAGACATGGTCTTGTCCCCAGACTGATCTCCACCACCATATTTTCAGGTGAAAATATTTATTTCCCCAATGATTGTAAATATAAACGATACTAACTCCCACATTTACAATACCTTTTCTATCTGGTCAATTCACCCGTACCTGGCCCTGAATCTTTAATCCATCCGTATCCACATCCACATCGGCCGGCTCCGAGGTCCGCCTCCATCGTCCCGCTTCCAGAACTTCACATTCTCGGCTTAGACAAAAGTCCCCTCCACACCAATCACTTCCATCATATTACATTTCTTTTCCTTCCTTCCCCTTCTCTTTCCTCCCTCATTCCCCTATTCTCCCTTTCTCTGTAGCTACAACCTCCAAAATGGCAGACCAGATGAACCTCCCCATAATCGACCTCGACGTCTACCTCACCCAACCGGCCTCATCGCCCGCCGTCGCCGCCGAATGCGCCAAAGCCGCCAACGCACTCATCACCTACGGCGCCCTCGTCCTACACGACTCGCGCGTCTCGCCCTCCGACAACGAAACCTTTCTCGACCTCCTGGAAGACTACTTCGCGCAACCCGAGGCCGATCTGCGCAAAGATGAGCGCCCCGAGCTGAGCTACCAGATTGGGGTGACGCTCGAAAACACAGAGAAGCCAAAGTGCGCGGTGGACGAGCCGTGCCTGGACGTCATTCAGCGGCTGGACCCTTCGCAGCGGCCGCTGGACATTTCGGGCCATCAGCCTGATCCCAAGTGTAGATTCTTCTGGAGAATGGCGGAGAAGCCGCCTTACGAGACGCAGTTTCCGGGTCTGAATGCCGCGAATGTGGTTCCTGAGGCGGAGGGCATTAAAGAGAGGTGGACGCCTACGATGGACAAGTGGGGGACTTGTATGAAGAATGCGTGAGTAATTTGTGTGTAGGACTGCTGTAGAGTGTTACTAATGAGGTAGTGTGTCGAAATTATCTGAAATGACGGCCGTTGGGCTCGGTCTCCCAGCTAAATACTTTAGCGACGCCGGGACATATGGGTTCGTTTACACGCCTCACTTGCAATACTTGACTACTGACACATCTTCACAGCCCGCATCTCCTCGCCCCCACGGCCTCAGATCTGAACAAATACTCCCAAAAGGACACCATCCTCGCAGGTTTCCACACCGACCTCAACTTCCTCACCATCCACGGCCGCTCCCGCTACCCCGGCCTCAACATCTGGGCCCGCAACACCGGCGACCGCCTTGCCGTCAAGATCCCCCAGGGAAACTACCTGCTCGTCCAGGCCGGTAAGCAGCTCGAGTACGCGACCGGCGGGCTCATCAAGGCCGGATACCACGAAGTCGTGGTCAACGACAAGACCATCGAGACGATTGAGCGGCGCAAGACCGAGTTCCCCGACCGGCCGCTGGTCCGCATCTCGAGCACCCTGTTTTGGCATCTGAACTCGGACTTTGATCTGGCGCCTGTGCCGGAGTTGGCGGAGAAAGCGAGAAAGGTGCGCGAAGAGCAGAAGTTGTTGGGTAGGGATGAGGGCGAGGAGTCTGCTTATCCGCCTACAAAGGTGGGACACCAGGTTGAGGGGTAAGTTGACTTCAGATATTCTTTTTGGGGATTCTTTCCCGTTGTGAAATGTCGGACTAATGGTGTTGCCGTGTAGTGAACTGAAACATATTGCTCTCATGGCATAGACAGCCTGTACAATGATGAAGTGACGACTTTGGGAGGCTACACTGACGATTTTACACGACTATATTCAAGGCGGATGAATGTTGGCATTTTGTTTTGAGCACGCAGTTTTTGGCCATTTACTGCAAAAAGGGAGCGGTTCACTGTTTGTGCCATATACAGGCACCTCACGTTCTAGCAACACGCAGAATAAGAAGATGCAATCTTTTCTCGCTACATATTGATTATCATTTGTACAAATGCCCGTTATATTTCGCACATCATCCCGTCCAGCAGTATAGTATTATCTTGTTGACCCCCCCGGCGAGCCAGTCTTTTAAGCAACTAGCAAAACTCGAAAATTCATCGCCATCAACCATGCTAGCAAATCACAACAAAAACTCTAGCCAACTCGTCCCTACGCCTTGACCGGAGTCACCGCAGACGTGTCAGCTACTTCTGGCCCAGCATCCGAGGCCTGCTCATCAGAGCTGAGTTTACGCTCAGCAGCAACATTAGTAGGTGGCAAGTCCTCTTTCCAAAAGTCCTTCTGGCCCTTTCCGAGACGCACCAACCATGGAGGAAGGAAGCCACCGGGAATGCGCCATGTCCAATTCTCTTGTTCGTCCATATTTGATGGCTTGAGACGGCCACCCGTGACCTTCTTCAGAAGCCAAACGGTACCGTTGATGATAATATATGAAAAGATACTGCCAATCAAGCCATTCGCAATAGAGTATGTGAAAGGCATCAGGCAAATGGCAAGGAAAGCTGGTACGGCGTCTCCCATGTACTTCCAGTTGATCTCAGGGACAGCACTTGCCATCATAGATCCAACGAGAATAAGGACGCATCCAGTGGCCCATGGCGGAATCGACGCGAATATGGGCGCAAAGAACACGGCGATGAAGAAGCAGAGGCCAGTCGCAATCGAAGTCAAACCGGTCTTGCCGCCCTCAGAGATACCAGCACCGGATTCAATAAAGGCAGTGACTGGAGGAACACCGAGAACAGCTCCCACCGAGATGCACAGAGCATCGACCATGTATGCAACAGCAGAACCTTCAAAGTCCTGCGTTACTGGATCCATGAGTCCGGCGAATCGGGCCATAGAGTACAGCGTACCCGTGGCATCGAGAATATCGACATAAAGGAAGGTGATGAGGGCAAGGCCAAACTGACCGCCGTATTCGGAAACGTTCCAGTCCTGCACATTCAGCGTGTTCTGGATGGGATGGAAAGTCACAACCTTCTTGAAGAAATCGAACGAGTTGTTGCCCACGTCGGTGTACGGGAAATAGGTGACGGGTGTTGTGCGAGGCCATGAAACGATGCTGACAAGAAGAATACCAATGATAATGGCACCTTTGACTCGAAACATGGTCAGGATCACAGTGAAGATACCACCGCAGAAGATGCCAACCCACATTGCCGGGTGGCGCATCTTGTCCCAGCTGGGGCATGTCCCATCGGCAAGGCGGTTCTCAGGAGAGCATCCTGCCAGTTCCACGGGTGTGGCGGTGGCTCCAACAACAACACCAATGCCTTCACTATATGTGAGTCCAATCAAAGTCAGATATAGGCCGATGCCAACACCCGTGGCTACCTTGATGGAGTGGGGAATAGCTCTGGCAAGCCATTGTCGCAAACCGAGGATGGCAAGGGCGAGGAAGATGAAGCCTTCGACGAAGATGGCGGTGAGGGCAACGCGATACGGGACAGGGCCGGTGCCATGATAACCAACTATGTGCGACCAAGGTTAGCTGTTGCACCAAGCAACAAAAGTCACGATGTATTTGACTCTGCACCACTTACCAACGGTGTAAGCAAAGTAAGCATTCAAGCCTAAATCGACGTCGCATTAGCATTTACCCGATCAACCGATCAGCTTACGCCGCCCGGATTTCAAATCAAACGTACCCATTCCCGGCGCCAAAGCAACTGGCCTGTTACAAATGATTAGTGGTGGAACAAATACGACGTTTGCCCTAGTTACGTACAAGTTGGCAAAGAGACCCATGCAGAAGCAAGCCAGTGCTGAGATGGCAGCTGTGGCAGTGACGATGTCGCGCTTGATATTCTGGGTGCAAAGCATATAGTCCGCATCTTTATCGCAAGTAGGATCGGCAGCAGTGTGAGGGCAGACGCAGGTGCCGCCAGAATCTGCTACAATCGAGGCATTGACGGCAATAATGTACGCCATGGCGAAGAAGGTGGTCATGCCGGCACGAAGTTCGGTGAAGAAATAGGAACCTTTTCGTTCCCGGGGCTAACAAGTAAACCATTGTGAGCGACTCGTTCGTATTCATTCAAATACACAGCATATCCTCTGTGGCGATGTATGAAGAGATGGCATGGCAAGATGCGACGCGATGTCTCACAGTTCGACCCCACAAGTCGGCAAACCTGTAGGTGAGAACAAGACAAGACGGGAAGGCACCCATGAGACACCACGAATTGTCTGATACAGAGCACGGCTTGAGGAATGTGTGCAGAAAGAAGAGAAGACTTACATGTCCGCTGCCGTCGAGGCGAAACCATTTCCCAACGAAGGTGGTCGCCACCTTGGCGTTGACATCTTGAATCCAACCCATGGTGTCAAAGGAATGCAAGAGAGAGCTGAATGTGGTGCGAGAATGACTCTATCACGGCGTGTGATGTCAATTGCACTGAAGCTGGCAAACAAACACGCAGCTCGGCCAGCTGACAGACCAATGTGTTTCCCTCTGCAGGGAAAGAAGAAAGGAAAAAGAAACCAGCTAGGAGGAAGCTTCAGAATCAAGGGTCTAGAGGTGGGTGGCAATCGAGATTTTTAAGGTGGAGATGGACGAATGTAGTAGCTTTGGACCATGGGGTTGATTTATGGAAATTTGAAGCAACACGGCAGGACCGGAGTTCGACGAAGTCGGTTCGAAATGGAGGCTGAGGATGATGTGTCTCGTGCAACCAGATAGCCAAGAGAAAATAGACAAGAGTTCGAAAGAGGTGTGTGAGAATTAGAAGGCATGCAACCTGGTTGCTGGATGGAAAAAAGATTCCAACTGACTTGCATGAAATTGAGGTGTGCGTGGATGATCCGCGGCGTGCGAAAGTGGTGGAGGGTGGCGCGCCCGCTTTTGCTGTCCAGCTTCAAGGTTGTCCCGACTCATTCCTATCTTCAACTTCATCAAGGGCTAGTAATGCGATATCTAACTTTGGTCGGAGCGGCTAGTGGTGTCTGGCAAGGATTCGGTAGCAGATTTGGCCCTTTGCCACACCGTCTCTATTATTGACTTGGACATGAGCCATGTTAGCCAACCTTGTGCAACTTGACATATGCGCCATCCCTTGCACGTTTCCATGGTGCATCTGATCGATATCTTGTGTCAGCCAAGCGCGCGGAACTCACAAAAGCACACGACCAGTAGGACCAGGGTCAATCACCATGAACCAATCCCATGAGCACTGATTCAATGCAACTGCATCTCACACCCACTGGCCCAGGTCCCAAAATGGGGATGAGACCTTACGCCTTTGATCCTCTTTGCGTGTTTGTTCGCATCGTTTCTTATCAGACCCTTCGTGACCATTGTTCAACTTTTTCCTACTATTTGTTTTCATTTTCCGTCCATCGCCTCGGCTTGTCGGTCCCGTTCGTCGGCCCTTAGACGGACAAGATTTTTTTGCTTGTGGCACTCAGCCAAAGCGACGGACACGTCCGAAAATCGTTACTGCTTGTGGAGTCTAAGGACCTCTCGCCATGATAACGACCGCAAGAAATCTTTTGACTGGCTGCCACTATCTCCAGCTCCACACGGCCGCCACGCGAGCAACCAAAATGGCTGTGGGGGTGCAGGGGTCTGAATCGTCCCTGGACGACTGCGATGCGATATTGGACGCAGCTGTTGATTTCGAAATGCAGGGCTCGCGATTGGAACAATAGAATATCCATGACAGTGCTCCTTGTTTCGAGTTTGTGCTCCTGATGCACAATGCAGCCCTTTGTTTGACAGGCGAAAGCTGTTTCTGCGCCGTCATGTAGCACGTCAGCCAGAATAAGGAACGAAATCCACGGTCTTGGCAGAGGCGACTGTGTTAGGCACGGCCCTCAGGCATGGTGTGTTTTCCGTCTCATCAATACATACCTCAAGCGGAGATTTTCAGCAACATAACGCGCCAGTTTTCAGCCCGCAGCACATGAGAAGCATCACGAAACTCAATATTAGGTGCCAAGTGGTATGGACCAGCCGAGATGTCGATATCTTTCGCGCCACATCGTGTACCCCGCGTTTTCCAGGGTGTTAGATCCGTGTCTGAGAACCAAAGCTTGACCTGGAAATTGCCAACACTAGGAAAAGCTTGTGCGGAGGCGGGAAGCCAATTGCTTAACCAAAGATAGACTGGGATTCAAGTGTTGGAGATGGAATATGGATGCCAATACATGGAGGTCGGCGGCTTCCGATGGAAGGTGTAGCTGGCCCTGAATTGTCAGGTCTGTGGGTGGATATTTGTGCAGATAGCAATTGATAGCCTTGTCGATGGAGCCAGGGGCAGTCAGCTTTTGTGTGGTGTGCTTGATCGATCAGGCTGTGCGGCAAGCCGTGAGAGAGAAACTATTTGCGATGGGTGTCGGTTTGGTGACTCTTGGCGTCGTCGATGGCTGCGCTCGGTTACAAATTTGGCTGTGAGGAGCCGAGGAGATTCGATGGATGTCAGCAGTCTGGTGTTGACAATCGTTCTGTTTGTTGGTCGTCAACAAGCTTGAGCTGTTGTTGGGTTGTCATTGGCCAAAGCGTTCACTTCGAGGCAGGTGCGAGCCACGTCTGGCCAGTTGCACCAAAGTCTCTGACCTCCTGACCCAAAACAACGACAATCCATCATCACTCCAACGCAAGACTTGGAGTGACAATGCTCACCACTGATGCGTTGTCAGACTGATGTGCAACATTGAATTACGGCGGGACCTCTTGTCTTCTTATCAGTGAAACCCACAACGGCTACCGGCATCGATGCCACGTTCTTGTTGCCGTGCTGTTCCTGTTTTGTATCACCAGCAGTGGATCTGATCGACCTTACAAGGCAAGATGAGCTTTGAGGCAGTTTCCGATGCGGACAGTAGCGGGAGCATCCAGTAAATCCAGATCTATCAACGGCCACTTGGTTTGGGAAGCGCCGGTGGAGTCCGTTGTGAGTTCATATTCTGAGTCTGAATGTGCTGGCCTGGTTTATTACAAACACCCCTTTCGTCCGTTGACATGCTTGCCGTTCTTTGTGTAACAGGCCGAAAATAGTTGCCAATGAAACTAACTTTAATTGAAGGGTTGGCCACGAATTCGTGGTTATGCCAGTCTTTAACGCGATATATTTCTTGTTGAGACACGTATGAGCAGCTCATCGGCCACCTCCGACATGGCCAGGGTAACAAAGCCACGGCGATTATTAGACATCAGATAACAACACTTGTTGAAACCATTACGAAAGAAAAGCGGAAACGGAACAAGTCACCAACTATCTTGATAAATCGAATCTGTCGTGTTCCGAGAACCACCAAGACCAATAGCACAGCGGGGAGCTGTCACGCGCATGTTGCGTCGGAGCAAATGGTTTCCGGAGACAACATCCGTGAACTTTGCTGGGCGTCCGATTTGATGATTTTCGACGAAGGGAGCCAGCACGGCGTTAACCTGGAGGTCCTTGGCCATGGGAAGGTGTGCCAACCCCCCCTTCTAACGCCGAGTGAAATATCGGGCTTTGTCATTCATAGGTGAAGCCGTTGATACGTTTCTGGCTGTGATGCGCTCGTCCAAGTCAGGAGTTTGTGTAAACCACGATGAACACAAAGCTGCGCTCTGTGCCACAATACGTTTCAGCCCAACATTCTCCATTTTGGGAGCTCCTAAACGGTACTGTGATTTGTCGTAAGAGGATGACCATTTTCAAATACACTCCACCCGCATCGCGCGAGTTTCGGCGTGGTATGACAGAGAACAGAGAGCACCAGAGGGATTTACGTCTCACAGGCTATACTGTGCAGCGGATGTTGTCTAGGACTATTAGCTATTGTAAGTGAACAACAGAGGTGTTCAAATACTCCGCGGTTCCAAATGTGTACTTGTCTCTGCGGAGCCCAGTGCTCACATCACATTCCATTTGCACAGTCCTGTCATGCTAACCGGTGGTCATGTAGGGTATGCGCCAGATTGTTAAATCGGAAGCACTCGTCAATAACGAACTTCTCATCCTCATCGATATCACCCGACAAGAGAGAATCCCCAGCTTCATGTGCTTGCAGCATCTGCGAAGTATGGGCGATTTTCGAGGTACCTCGATGGACGACTTCTATGAGAAGGATTCTGACATCAACAGCGTCTTCACGGCTGCTCGCGTATATAGGAGTTGGCACACATCCGAACCATTGAATGGAGTTCTCGGAGAAGAAACGTATTGTGTCGAGGAAGCATTATATGTGCTGGCGACACGGTAGAATTCTCATCTGATGGAGATACGTGCCCGTCTCTGTCGTTGTCCACGTAACTTTGGAGCCCAGAAAACAAACTCTGGCTAGCGATGATATACTTGAAGTTTCTCAGAGAAGATACTTGACAAGATCAACTGAACAGCGCCTTGTATTGGACTTCATGGGTGTTTACACGATCTCAATGGTTAAGTAGGGGCTCAATCATCTTCAAGGTGCCAAGGCCAAATGCTTATTTACACCCGCCTCAGCCGTGTTGAGGCAGAGCCTTGACAACGGCGACATGGTTTCGTCAAGGTTTCGGAAAGTGCTCGCTTTGTTGATGAGTGAATCGAGACTCTCATTACCAACTGCAAAGTTCCGGGGGTATGCTCTCGGTTACTTACCAACGTGTGTCTCTACAACCTGATAGAATGCGTTTTGGCCAGTTTTTCGACTGGTTCAGTAGCATGCCGTGAATGCTTGACTGCTTCTCATGAAACGAGGTCGCGCAAACCAACTTTGTAGTAACCAGTAGCTCGACTGCTTGGTTGACTAGACACCATATCGGTGGCTAGCGGATAAAGGACGGTTTCTGGTGCGGTTTTGCAATACCTACGCTGCTTCGCATCGGCGAAGTAAGTTTGCATTGGTGCAGTAATCTTTTTGACATGACGAATCGCACAAAGTTGATCATAAATATGCTAACACAACATGGGAATCCTGCACCATGAACGCATCATGAATGTATTTACGTGTTATCGCAACATGTGGTCCGATGGCTGACTCGCACTTCATATGTCGACATTGGTGTTGTAGGCCTAACGGGCAGGAATGAGAAACACAGTGACAGAAAAGGTAAATAACGCCCTGCCGTCCTTATTGGCTCCTTCAACAAAGGGACAACTTTCTCAACAACTTCTGTTGTGTCGTGAGTGTATGAGCAGAGCAAACATAGGTAGTCACTGGGCTGTGGCACATGGAACAAGCAACAAAAAACGGAGCGTGAATTAAAGCCATGTTTTAAACGACCAACAGGCAAACCACGCGCGACTATGTCTCAATACGAGAAATAGGCGCCCGCCGCAGGCAACGACGAGGATGTGCTGGTAAGTGACACATTTGGTCGTCTGACTGCGAATTCCGCTTATGGCTTTTGACTCAGAAATTGTACACTTGCAAGAACAGATCAAAGTCAGCCAGGTCAGCCAGCCACAGCGGGCCTATCCTCCAAAAGGCATGTAGACCCCGGCGGGAACTGCCGTAGCCGTGCCAGGCCGTGGGAGCCAGAGAGGCACGGAGGGTCGAACCTTGATTGCAAAGGCACGGATTGATGATGCCCTGGCGCCGGAGCTGGATCTTGGCGATTCGACAGACTTCCACATCAGGCACAGCAGCCATTCAAGTTGGAGCAGAGATGCAAGCCGGGCCGGCCATCTTTCGTTTGCAAGGGTCGACAAGGGATGCACAGTGGCAGGGCACGCAAATCCGAAGATAAAGGTGTAGGGAGCTGATTGATTTTTCCGAATTTGTTTGCCTGTTTATGCACAGTCATGCAGCCAAATGTTGGACGGCGGACGGTTCAAGTCGATGAACGCTGAATGTCGGTCTGGTTTGGTCCTTCCTTCCTTGACGTCAGATGATTCGGGCGCCCGCCTTTTTGTTCTTGCCCGGCCCCTCAACAGCGCAGATGTCAACTAGTTCCCCAGTCTTGTCCCGAAGCATCCTGCCCTCTCGGGGCCTGTTCAGCGTCACGACCCGCTGTCGTTCCGGATGACGCGCTGGAGGGCGGCACGCTGATTGGATCAGGTGACGTCAGGCGGCCTCTTTTGGTGCTCCAACCCCTGTAAATACCTGGAGCCAGACTGGAACTGCCAGGTGCTGCGACAAAACCCCAAACTGCTGGACTCTGGAGTAATGAAGTCAAGTTTGACTTGGCACATGCAGATGCAGCCACCTGGAGCCGCCGAGGAGCCACTCTGCAGCCATTTCATGTCCTTTGACGTCCTTTTGATGCCCATTTGATGATACCTTGACCTTACGGGCTGCCTCTCCAGCATCCGATCTGGCCTTTCGACCAACAAGAATGAGGCATGTGGTGCCCTGGTATGCACGACGATAAAATTCTACCCATCCTTGTCAGCCTTTCTCAGCCACTTGCCCTGCGGATCGCATGATAGTTGCTCTTGATCGGCGGTTTGTGCCGTGACTTTGGAACGAGACCCGCGTTCCATACTTTATACACCACCTTTCGTCCTGTTCCTTACAACACTCTTTGCAACTTCTCTTGCGATCCTTTTTGTTGTTTCTTTTTAATGCCCGTTTTGAGTGTTATTCTGTTCGACTATTGTTGTAATCTCTAAACAAACACCATTATGGCTTATCCTCGTCGTGATCGTTACGACGACGGCTACTACGGCCCGCCGCCAGACGATCGATTTACTGGTCCTCCTCCACGACGACATAAATCCGAGAGACATCGTCGTCGAAGTCCTGATGCCGGCGCTAGGTACGGAGATGATGCGTATTCTCCGCGACGAGGACATTCTCGCAGAGAACCACAAGAGCCAAGAGGCATGACACAACCCTCAAGCAGTGGTCGACGGCCACGAAGTCCTGCGCCATATTATCCCTCTGAACCAGCACCTCGCGAATCGCGGAGAGAGCCTCGTCATTCAAAACATGATCGAGATGCACCTAGAGATTACTCCGATCGCGATTATCCGCCTCCTCGAGATTACGCGAGCTCTAGAGATAAACCCCGTCGCTCACATCGTGACGAACCTGAATATCGTCCACGAAGGGATAGAGCTTCTCCACCACCAGAATACAGATCGCGCGGGCGCGAAGGACGTCCTCACAAATCTCGAACTTTCTCGCCAGAACCGAAATCGAGAGGTCGGGATTTCCCACCCGTCGGGTACGGCAGTGATGAGAATAAACGCAGTCATCGGCGGGCACGATCACACGACCGCTCGCATAAGCGAGATGTGAGTCCGGCTCGTGGTCGTGATCGCGCCGTTGCCCCTACGACCAAAGCAACGTCTTCTTCTCGACGCAAATCTGCCCCCGCTCCCGCTGCAGCTGCAGCCGGAGCAAAGAAACAGGCTTGGTGGCAGAATCCTCTCCTGCAGGCGGGTGCCAGGACTGCATTTGCGGCCGGAGCGCAGGCTGCGATGCAGAACCGCAAAGATCCTAGTCCGTGGTTGGGATCGAAGGGGGCAAAGGTTGCGACGGCAGCACTGGGGGCTGCGTTGATGGATGGATTTGGCGGCGGGAAGAAGAAGGATTAATGTTGTGATGAATTTGATGACCTTTTGACGTGCAGAGTTGGACTTGGTTGAAGTTTTAGCGAAAGATTGTATTTTTGATTTGGGTATACTTATTTGATCTGGGTATTTGGATACTGGCTATTTGGGATATGATGGTGAACCGTTATTAGACAGGCTGGATAATGCGATCGCGGCTCAATAATATAGATATCTACTCAATACACATTATACAGAATGGTTGGTGCGTCGTATAAATGCGCGTCACATTTCATCCTAAAACTACATACATGTTCATATACCAACAAATGTACACTGCGAAAATTTCGCAACCACAGACTCAACATAACTTAATGCTGTCCAATATTCCAAGGTCGACACCGATTCGCCGCACAAAGACCATTGCAGCAAGGCCCAACCGGCTGTCCCGTCTGATCATCATAACAGTTCCCTATGCCAGTCAGTAACACGCCACAACACTACCAACTTTCAACATACCATATGTACCGACACACATGCCCTCACAAGTCACGCTCCTTATCACAGACGCCGGCTTCAGAACAACCTGCTGCGTGACATTATCCGCGGCAATCGTATCCGAAAACTCAACCTTGTCCACTGTGTCGAACTTGCAGAGCGACCGGGCCAGATAATCCGGCGCGTCGATCAGACTGATGGGCGTGTTGTTGTCCACGGTTGAAGTTGTGCCGTCTGCGACGATGGTGAGTTTGTATGCCGCGGTGGATGGGTCGCTGCGGAATGTGAGATGGGCGGTTTGTGCGGGCGGTGCGGCGAGGGTGGTGCCGATGAGGGCGCTGATGGGGATTATGAACTTCATTGTTGGTGGTGATTTGATGAATGATTAGAGGTTAAAGGTTAGAGGTAGAGGTTGGTATTTATGTTGTTTATGAGGCGACTAATTCAGCTGAAATTCATGATCTGCGAAATACGAGGTCGAGAATGACCCCTTTGCTATATGCTGGCATGAGTGCCGATCGTTGTCGCAGAGTCTGAGGTCGTATTATGGTAGTGCCAAGACTGGGGATGGGGGGCATGACGACATTGCTGCGACGGTTCGGTAGACGACGGTAATTTTAGCACGAATAGCGTCGATGGGCATAAGACGGGGGAAAGTGTTTGCCGGAGGAGCAATTAGCTCTTGGCGTGATCGACGTGGCATTGAGTGCTAATTACGAGGGTATAGTGGATTTGGGTTTATGCAAACGCGTCAGTGTTGGTGGCGATGATGGATGAGCTGCTTGTGCTTGGGTTTTGGAATTAGGCAGATTGTGAATATTACGCAATGGTGGTTTGTTTTGTTATAGTCTGGGAGGACTTGTGTTGTTCAACTTGGATTTTGGCAAGTTGGTTTATGGCGATGGGCACAACTTCTGGCTAAATAGATGGCCTGCTTGCAAATATCCCATGACGGAATAATGGTACAACGGAGGTATTACTTGCAAAGTAAAATGTCAAGTCCTGTCCAAGGATTGTGAAATGTGCCAAGTTGTGAGTTGTCCAGGCCGATGGACTTCATGCCGTCTGGTCCTTCTGGCAGCAAATTTCGTTACACACTCATGCTGATATGTCATACAGTGGAAGGTGCTCTAGTTAATGTAGAATGGCAAAACGACTCCTACAGTTGACCGGGTATGCAACAGTTATGCGGTACGGCCTTGACCATCGGAAACATTGACACAAACGAACGCCTTTGAGAACTCCTGGCTTGAAAGATTCACTCAAAAACCCTCTCCCCTATGATTATATGTACACATACTACAAAAGCTCTATTTAGACATGTTACGTTGATTCTTCGACGAACGATGTCTCCAGCACCTTGCGTGATCACAACGGACACCAACCGATGGGCTTAATTTGCAGTTCTGTTCAAGAATTTGTAACTAGAGCCACTCCAACATCCATATGTCGATAACTTGCGTATAACACCTCGCTTTATAGAATGTTACAGTCACCCCTTAGATCTTTCAGTGTGGCAACAGTGCGGCATGCCTAGCTCAGCGTGAGAAACTGTCTCAACGGCGAACATTTCGTGATCTCACCTTCATATCCAGCGATATATGCTCCATAAATGAACACTGTCCTGCAAAGGCTAACATCAGACAACAAAGTAATCCATTCATTACCATCTATTGGTCATCACATCATTCTATCTAATATCAAGCACCAGCAAGATAAACCTGTCCCTCAAAAGGCGACAACACACCCTCCCGTATCTTCCCACCATGCGTAGACATAACAGGCACCAGCTTCACATCCTGAAGTCCCAGCTCCTCTGCCGTCGGCATAACCACCTTCTTCTCCTCCGTCGTAAAGTTCAAAATCACAACTGCTTTATCAGCCCCCCGAGGATCCTCCTTCACAAACACAAACAGGTCCATATCCTGGGGCCGCAGATCTCTGAAGTCGCTGTACACCAGTAAATCGGCGTGTTCCCTTCTGAAGCGCAGCATCTTGCGCCAGAATGCGAACACGCTGTCCGGATCGTCGACCTGCGACGCGACGTTGATCTCGCCGGCCAGGGGATGGGGCTTCATCCAGGATTCTTTGACGTCCAGGCCTGCTTTTTCGGCTGCCTCTGAGAAACCGCCGTATTTGGCTTTGCCGTTCCATGCTATTGGTACGCGGGAATGGTCTCGAGCGAGATGTTGAAGAGCGGAGAAAGCCTTGTCTAGTTCCTGTTTGTTGTCGGCGCCGTGGAGGTCTTTGGTCATCTTGATGAAGAGGCAGCTGTCGATGTCGAGATAGTTCTCGACGGGGTACGTCTCTTTCGGTACGTTGACGCAGCCGATTTCCTGACCTTGGTAGACGTACTGGGTACCACTGAGACAAGACTCCATAAGAGCGAGCATCTTGGCTCCGAGGACGCGGTACTCAGGTCTGTCGTCGGTGAAGCGAGAGACCGACCGGGCTTGGTCGTGGTTCTCGAGAAAGACAGTCGTCCAGCCATCAGAGCCGCGGATGAGTCCCTGAGTGCGTCCGACTGCAGCTTTGAAGTCGGGCAGTGTGTAATTCTTGGGCGTAGTTTCGTATTTGTGTGTTTTACCGAACCCAGTGTCCACCACGTCAAACTGGAACACCATATCGAGCTGCTTCGCCTTGGCGCTCACATACTGCAGAACCCTATCCATGTCTGGGGTGTTTGGAAGCTCGCCCACGGTAATGGCCCCATAACGGGAGAGAATGGCGTTCATTTCTCCCAGGAACTCGTGCATCCGGGGCCCATTGCAGTACAATAGACCTGCGGGCTGGAAGGGGGCCTTAGGATCCACGATAGGTGCGTCGCTAAGATCAGGCTTGCTGTACATGTTGACAGTGTCGACGCGGAAACCGTCCACGCCGCGATCGAGCCAGAATTCCATGGCTGATGCGTAAATAGCTTTCCTGGTAACCTCGTTCTCCCAATTCAAATCAGGCTGCTCCGTCGCGAACAAGTGCAAGTAATACTCCCCAGTGGCTTCATCCCACTCCCACGCGCTGCCACCACCAAAGTTGGAACGCCAGTTGTTAGGAGGCAGTCTCTCCCCAGAGGGGGAATACTTGGCTGGTCGCCAGATGTACCAGTCTCTCTTGGGGTTATCTTTGCTTGAGCGAGATTCCTTGAACCAAGCGTGCTGGTCAGAGGTGTGGTTAATGACGAGATCTAGCATAATTCGCATGCCGCGAGCGTGTGTCTCGCGGATGAGAACTTCCATGTCCTCAACTGTGCCGTACGGCCTGTAGACATCCTCATAGTTGGAAATATCGTAGCCCATGTCGATCTGGGGACTGTCGTACATGGGGCAGATCCAAATCACATTGACGCCCAACCTAGCGATGTAGTCTAGCTTGGATGTGATGCCTGGCAAATCACCGATGCCATCGCCATTGGAGTCACAGAATGAGGCCGGGTAGATCTGGTAAATGACGGCCTCTTTCCACCACTTTTTCTCACGAGATATGACCGTCATGGTGACTCTGAAAAGGGTGAGAGGACCAAGAACAAAAGTACAGGTAAAATGAATAGGTCTTGGGTATCCGTACTGAAAGCTTTTGGTACACTGTGAGGAAAGAGAAAACGTTCACAATGGAAGAGAGGTTGAAAATGAGAATGAGAGTTGGCCTTTAGGTAGGGCAGTGGCCGTTTCGTCTTAAATCCCCAGCATCGTGGACTCAAGGCGGGGGCGATTCGGTGTGAGAGTCAGCGGAATCGAGTATTACGGCTCTACGAATGAAATTCCCGTACTATTTTGACACAGCATATTCACATCCAATTACGAGAAGGTTGTGGCTCAGGTCCCCGTTCTTCTTTACTCCGGGTGAATTCTCGGGAGGACGACGTGTTGCGAGAGGCGGAACACTGCTCGTCGGACCGACATGTCGACGTCCTCATGCGGGGAAATCTGGGGTAGATATCACGGCCCGACATGGACGTCTCGACTACGCTTTGTCCATGGGTAGAAGTTTGAGCTGCTGTGAGGTTCGGCGACGCCATGGGTGGCATGAATAAGGTTGGAGGTCAATGAATGCATCGCACCGTTTCGTAAAATGGGTTGAGACTTGTTGGCGGCAGGGAAGAGGAACCGATGGGTCTTGAAATCGATACTCCATTCGCCTATTGTCGGGCCGACAATTTACAAAGCATTTATTGGCTTGTTGTCGGTCCGACAGGGAAACTGTCCGATGTTCAAGATCCACATTGCTTGCTTCGCTTCTTCCGCCAGCGGGTCTGTTAAAAGCCCTCGACGACGAACTCCTTGATCCTCAGCTATCTTGCTCAAGCCATGCAGGTGGCACACACCTTGGCGTTGACGAGTGCCGTGAAATCGAAATCAATTCCAACAGACTAAAGACATTCTCCCGCCACGAGCCAGGTGAAACCTCTGTGGCTTTCGTCCCTTCGACATGGCGTACGTCAACAGAGCACCTCGTGTCCATGCTTTCCATCACAGCGAGCGATGCATTTGGCGATCCCCCTAAGATCTCAGGGACCAGGGGATCTTCTAGCGCTGGTAAATGCGTCAGCCGCATGCTAAGGCCGAGAGAACCGCCGTGAACGACATCGCTTGACCACCAGCTCCTTTACAGCTTCAAAGAGCCCATGAAGCGGCCATGATGGTTCAATTGGCCGTGCTGAAGTCGACTAGGCTTTTGAGCAATTTGTTGTCACGTATGACGAGGTCTAAATATGGACAGGTTAAACCTTGTACGAATGTATAGATGACACGACGATGGCATTGTCTGTTGACTAGAATCTCGAAAACGTCAAGTCGAATTGAGGAGACGGTAAACATTCGCAAGCTTTGACCTAGGATATTGACACTATATTGGATAATGGACCCATCATAGCTTGCTTCCGGCCCTCGAATCCACGCATTTTGAAAACATCATGGCGTTTGTGATCTGGTCGGTCCGACAAGAGGGCACGGGCATTGCTCAAGCTGGGGATAATTTGGTATGGAGAGATGATGAGCCTAACACTTCAAGGTCCACCAAATGAATTGACATCCCCATGGGGAGGTCGATCTGGGGATGAGGAAATTAACCTCAACAGCGGTTCGAGCCAAGATGAAGTGGCATCCGACCTACCGGCTTCAGCATCATTCCTGCGAGAAATGTGGTGGATCCGTATAATCGCCCCGGACCTGATCGGCTTCATATCCTGGTTGAGAAGAGCAATCATTACATCCAACAAGATCATTGAATTAAGTTGGCGAATCAATACAATTAAACCCAGCCGGCCCGACGAGAAACTCTGGCGAAGTGGTGTGAGGCTGCTAATCGAAGTCTTGTAAACCATCAATTGACTTCATTCTACGACATCATCTATCTCGACCGCCAAGAGTGATGAAGTCGGAATCCCCGCATCTACGCTGTGTTTGGTCGTCTTCCACCACTCCGTAAACAGGACGCCAACAACATGAGTCGGACCATCAAATTTGGACTGCAAAGCTTGGGGCAGTATCGGTTAGCCCGCCACAAGTCTTGGGAGTTAGTCTGGACCAAGGGTGCTTGGGGTGGTATGGGGCCACAAGTGGCTTCACACTAGTGGCCAACAAAGATGAAGCCGGGTATTGCTTGGGGTCTCGGCTCGACGACAGATGGATATGCCTGCGAAAAACCGCTCGACTTTATTTACAACTCGACTTCTTTCCGCTTCAAGCAAGATGGAATATAAAGACCAGCTGGTGTCTCACCAGATTTCGATAATGGATTCATGATACATCAGACAATGGCCGCTCTCCTCTAGCGCTTCTAAGCTTTCGGCTGACATCACCACATCAATACTACTTTCTCATTTTTCTTTACAAGCCACTATTATTGTTTTGCCTCATCCTTGGGTCCAAAGAGCTTGCCAATCTATATATTGTTGACCTGCAAGCGGATTCAGGTATATATTTGGCAAGATGGTTTCCATCATCAAACCCAAGGGCGGAGATCAGCCTCGCCGGATCTCCGTTGACCGTGGAAATATGGACATCTCGCTTGTCCACGAAGCAGCGGCTGCTGCTGAAGCAGAGCACAACATGGGGCTTTTCAAGTCTATTAAGCTATACAAGAAGGCGTGCTTGTGGTCCATCTTCTTATCCACCTGCATTGTTATGGAGGGATTTGATGTTGTGTTGCTGAACACGTTGTTTGCATACCCGCCTTTCCAGAGGAAGTTTGGCGTTGAACAACCGGATGGTACTTATCAACTCACGGCAGCTTGGCAAGCCGGCCTCAGCAACGGCACACTTGTCGGCCAAATCTTTGGTCTCTTTGTCAACGGTATCATTGCCGATAGATTTGGCTACCGCAAAACCCTCATTGGCGCTCTGATGGGATGCATTGCTTTCATCTTCATTGTGTTCTTTGCAGAGAGTCTCACACAGCTACTCATTGGACAGATGCTTATTGGCGTTCCATGGGGAGTCTTCCAAACTCTTACAACGACCTACGCCGCCGAAGTGTGCCCAACGCATCTCCGCGCCTACCTCACGACATACGTCAACCTCTGCTGGGTGATGGGACAGTTCATTGCGTCTGGTGTCCTACGAGGAATGGTCTCTCGAGACGACAAATGGGGTTACAAGATTCCATTTGCTCTGCAGTGGATGTGGCCCGTCCCTCTGATTATTGGCATCTGGCTCGCCCCTGAGTCTCCATGGTGGCTTGTTCGTCGTGGCCGCGTCGACGATGCAAAGAAGTCTCTGGCACGATTGACAGCCCGCAACAGTGGCGTTGCTTTCCAACCAGACGAAACCATTTCAATGATGGTTCACACCAATGAGATGGAGAAGGAACTGACCGCAGGTATCTCCTATATCGACCTTTTCCGAGGGAAAGTGAACCGCCGCCGAACGGAAATCGTCTGCGTAACCTGGATGATTCAGACAATGTGTGGAGCTACGTTTATGGGATACTCTACCTACTTCTACCAGCAGGCTGGTATGGACGTTGCCAACTCATTCAGTATGTCTCTTGGCCAGTATGCTCTCGGTGCTGTGGGCACAGTCTGCTCCTGGTTTTTGATGGGCCGATGGGGTCGACGAAGCTTATACTTGGGCGGCCAAATCATCATGTGCGTTCTCCTCCTCGCCATCGGCTGCACCGCCTTTGCCGGCCGAGAGAACGCCGCTGCTCAGTGGGCAATCGGATCCATGCTCCTCGTCTACACATTCACCTACGACGCGACCGTTGGTCCCGTCTGCTACTCCCTCGTCGCCGAGCTTACATCCACCCGTCTCCGAACCAAGTCCGTTGTCCTCGCCCGAAACTGCTATAACATCGTCGGTATCATTACCAACATCATTACTCCCCGGATGCTCAACCCTTCTGCGTGGAACTGGGGTGCGAAAGCCGGCTTCTTCTGGACCGGTACTTGTCTCATCTGCGCCATCTGGACGTACTTTCGGCTGCCGGAGCCCAAGGGCCGTACATATGCCGAGCTGGATGTCTTGTTTGAGAATGAAGTCAGTGCCCGCAAATTTGCGTCTACTTCAGTGGATAGATTTGATGCGACGGGCGATAGTTCCTCGGAGAAGGAAAAGAGTGCAGAAGTCATGGTGGAGAGAGTTGAGAGTGATCGCACTTGAGGATGCTGCAGCGAGGATAAGCTACGGATGTGACGAAAGTTGACTGTGGAATTAATGCATTTCCTTTTTGATCGATCTTAGAGCGAAGCAAGTTCTTTCTAGAAAATGGAGGAATCATCCCGATTGGTAGATGACAGAAAATTATACACGGCGCTAGCCTATGATTCACAACTCGTATTCCGTATATGTGCCATGACTGTGACTTGCATATCTCGCAGCATCTGCTCCCATTCCCACCATCAGTTCTCAGATAATCACCAACAATCCCGGAAAACTACGAATCCTCACCCCAAGGACCTACACCCGGCCCTTTGAATATCCTGCCCCCCTTCCACACCCACTTAATATTCTCCCTCCTCTGCAAAACCCTCACATCCAGCACCGGATTCTCAACAACACCTATAAAATCAGCCTCATATCCCACCTTCAACTGCCCCGTCCTAGGCGCCTGGCCCTTCACGGTCAACGGCCCATTCGCAGTACCCGCCCTAATAGCCTCCAAGTTCGACAGCCCGGCCTTGACAGCCCACTCAAACTCCCGCGCCATGCCCGGCGTACCAGTTGCATCTGTGCCCAGCGCAATAATGACGCCCGCCTTCACAGCAGCTTTGTAAGCGTTCATGTGATCCTCCGCAATGAGACGGACCTTGTCTCTGTTCTTCTGTGGTAACTGGTCGAGCATCGAGAGAAGCAGCTCGATGACCTCTCTGGTAGCTACGTACACTACATTCTTCTCCTTGATAAGCTGGATGCACTCGTCGTCTGCGAACGACACATGCTCTACTGTCGTGACACCTGCCTTTACAGCAGCCATAATGCCCGGTTTACCGTGGACGTGGGCTGCCACTGAACGATTGAACCGCTGAGCCTCGTCAATCATGGCTTCTAGCTCACGGGGACTGAACTGCGCGTATGTCGGGTTATCGTCGCTGGACATGACGCCCCCCGAGGCGAGGATCTTGATGCACTTTGCTCCACGGCGAATTTGCAGCCTCACACCCAGACGGCATTCTTCTTCACCGTTGACGATGCAGCTAGGTTTTGTGGCGAAGTGTCCTGGGCGGATCTGGCCAACGCCCAGATTGAGAAGCACATCCCCCGCCGGGAGGGAGAAGACGTCCCCATGACCAGCGAGTTGGCTTAGACACGCGCCGGAGCCGTAGATGTTCGGTC